>NC_088208.1:10545067-10636128 GCF_037126465.1 Ornithodoros turicata
CGGCCTTGCGAGGTTTGTGTAGGTAAAAAGGTTCATTTCCTGCCGAAATTGAACAGAGCTTCGCCTGACAGCGATGCCAGGTATCTCCTGTAATGTTCGGGGATACACCAAGTGTGCTCTCTCGACAAGGGACGTTGTGTACCACAAGATTCCAACGGGTAATGCGCGGAAACGAAAATTGTTGCAAGCGCTTGGTGAAGACATTCGTGAGCCACGCCGTATTTGCTCAACCAATTTCTCTGACGAATCGTACGAAATGGTAGCAGCGGATGGTCGAAAACTTCTCAAACGCACCGCAGTCCCGACACCAGTGTTTCACCTTGTGATGTTTGACAATGCGAACACCAGTGCACACGAGGTATGTCTTTACAGATACACAGGAAAATACATATATGTGGTTCACTTCAAATTCAAATTGATTTTTCTGATGCCTACGCTGCGTAATGTACCAAACGCAATATCCCCCTTCCCCTGTGGAGCCCCGAGCTCTCACAGGAGAATATAAGTGTCAAATAAATTATGCGCTATAGATACTGACCGTATTCTTCATTTATATCAGCGACACAGGCTTCCGTCGTGAATGACAAGAATGTGAAACTCGGAAGCAAAACCGTGCAGACGCAAGATTTACCGTCAACACCTCTCAATCTTTATCCAGTGATGAATTCAACACCTATTGTCCATACACCCTCACGTTCATGCTCACAGGTGGATCAAGCTCTTGTTTTGTTTAACATTTCAACTTTTACATTCCTTGCAGGTGCACGATATGACAATATCTGCACCACTGGTGGAACCAGCTGTTGAGTCATTCTGGAAATCTAAAAACAACAGTTTTGAATGGCCTACTGATACAAGTTTGCAAATACTAAACGCTCTTCTACTTTGCAGTGTTGTGCCATCTGCTCCACCAGACCAGAAGTAGTACATCAAATGTGCATCAAATTCAGAACTTCCGATGCATCTCACAAAGTGGGCACCAGATGTTCGCGTCACGCTTCTCACCACAAAAGCCGAGTACCCAAGTGAACACAATTTATCTTGGAAACGTCAGCCAGAAGTGAACAAGATGGCTGCGGGGAACGTCTTGATGTCTGGCACAATCCTTTTCAGTGGGGCCAGTGCAGCCAATGTATGAATTCATAGCGCCTTATGTTTTCACAGATTCAAATGACACCTTGTAGTATTTGCTGTTGACCAGGTGCCCTGGTTACTCTAGCTGATTACTATTAAAGTCACCTCAGCAGACCTCACCTACAACACCCACCAGAAAGGTTGCAGGCTCCCTTTCGCGACACAGGTAGGATTATCAGAACTCACGACCATAAGAGATTGAAACATTCAAACAACCTTACTGAAACACACGCTCTCGATTAGAGTCCGTCCTTCATTAGGCATGATACAGACACACATGGTACACATATTTATACAGATGCACATTAAAGAAAGAGAACAAAGAAGGTAGAGAGGAGGAAATCCAAATTCTTGGTAGAAAGCATGAGGGCACGAAAAAATAATACAAAACAAGGAACACAAGCCTTGCGTAGTTGAATTTTCTGTTACAATAATTCTACTTGCAACAATGACATGAAAGGTACATGTAGCAAAGGTAAAAAGAACAAGCATGTACAATTGCAATATGCAATTACCATGCTTGGGAATGCTTAGTGGCCATGTAGTCCACAAAAGAATCTTGTAACACAGGGCTAAGAAAAAGCTTGAAGCTGCGGTCAAGTCCCGTGCATGTGCTGAGCTAAACCCGTGGATGCAGCATACATGTAACTACCTTCACAGGTGTAGTTACAATTCTGAGGGAAATGCAGAGCTTCAGCTTAGCATGTGGAGAAGTATGAGCTTACGTGTACAAATGAGCTGTCATTCAAGAAACAGTGTATACAAGCTTCGAGATAATTTGTCTAGGTTTGACGCAGCACACTTTTAACATCCATGACAGCCATGAGGGACCATGTTTCAATATAAAGAGCATAGGGAAGACACTTAGCCAGGACCATATCTTATCTTCGCAGAGGGTGTAGATCACCTACTGAGTCAAACACCAACAACTTGCAAAGATGTGAGCTATATACATTGAAATAGTAGCGGTCTGCAAAAGGCCTGAGTCCGCACCAATTGAACTGGTATGAGGGAACACATGGGGAATTTATAATAAGAAATTGGGAAAGGGTAGCAAAGATGGATGTGCACAGAAAAGGTATAAATTTTTTGTCAACGATAGGGATGCCTCTGAAGAGAAGCCTCTGTTGATGTCATTGGCATGACCCCACCTGAGGCCTTCTTATACTGATAAAGTCATGGACTCGAGATGTTGTATACGCAAGGTGATATCCTATATGTTATCTTAGAGGTTATAGGCTGGAACGTGTTTGTGGCAAACACATGTGCACTGAACAGAAGAAAAAAACAACCATACATACATTGCGCTACTGCAAATTGATATGAACACAGTATGGGGATGTTCTCCTTCATTGTTTGCTTGCTTACTGCTATCACTTGTAGGCTCATTCATAAACACAGTGATCAATAAAGCAACATTACAAGCTTTGATGTCTGTAGAATGTATTTTACTGTGAAGTGGCTGTCTGGTTATTCCAGAATGGTATATGGCAGACCTCTATTGTGCATGAAAGGAATACTGTTGTGATCAAGCAGTGTTCACGACCAAACCATCCAGTGTACCTCTGCAAGATGGGAGGCATTCAATGCTGCCTACAAGCACCTGAAAAAAAAGTGAGAGCTTCATCTCAGTGAAATGGAATAAACATACACATGGTCAGACAGCACCTACTGCATCACACGTCAAAAAGGCAAAAACCTTTGTATGCTTCAGAAGGAAAGTTTTTCCTTATGGTATGTACAGCACATGCTTTGAGGACTTTTCTGCAGTGCTTTCCTAATGGGACGCAGAGGCACCTGGTAAACTGTAGGCAACGTACCGAAACTTCCTGCATGTACAATGGACAACGTAAAATTATGATATGTAGCTTTACTGATAACAAACCGAAGGCACACATGAATGAACTCACTTGTTCACTTTGCTGTTCCTTATAACAGCGTACTCGTAGCTTTCTCTCATGTAGCAGTAGGATACCTGGAGCAACTCAGTCTTCAGCCACAGTATCTCAAAGTACATATCTCTTGAAATGCAACCGCTGCACTGCTTCAGTAACGTCTCATTTCGCGGCAACAAAGGCATTCTTTTGCCGTCGGCATCGGCACGCATTTGCCGCAAGGGCACCTGAACCGAAAGAGCAATGCCATATTTCCGCTGCGAGGTTCTCAACATTTTCATTACACATGAAGAGTGTTTCCCACGGCGGCCAGTTGACGGCAATGACGGTAATCCATCCTCCGTGGACGATTATGTGGGATGATATCGTGTCATGCTGCGTCTCCTGCCTGCACTCGTAAGAACAAAAGTTTTGCGGGCGTGACTGCTGGACTATAGCAAGCTCGAGGGCATTCAAGTTTGGAAAAATTGGCATCACATGACGTATACCTCAAAACAACATTACGGCTTCGCCACAGACCGGGGTGCGGACTAGAAAGGCGAGACTAGCCGTAGCCGACACGAGCCAACCCAGTGTTGTTGCTGAGGGAGTACTGAGCTTTGCGCTCGAATGCAATCTTTGAAATTTGATTACTCAAAGAAAAAAGGGATTCGAAAAGAAATATTTCGTAAATGAGATGTACTCTTCCTAGGCTTTCATAAAATCATAAGATAACCCTGGGATGAAATTCACTTTACAGTTCCTTTAATTGATAACCGTAAACATCTACGGACACTGCTTGCATCCACAAGTGAACGTACAGCTGTTACCCCTGAGGAATGGTGTATCATGCAAAATCTGTCAGAGTTCTTTAAAAAATTGCAAACATCATGAAACTCCTGCGACAGGATAAATCCTGCACTTTCAATTTGTTTCTTATTGTGCGCAGTGTGCAGGAAGAGTGTCTAGAAAAAGGGATCAGACCATGTCTTTGTGCAAGAGATTAAAAAATGTATGAGAGCAAAGTTTGATCACAGGTTTCGAATGAGAGACACAGCAGTCTCAATGCTTGACCTTCGTCTTCAGAAGGAATTTCTAGCTCAGAAGAGCATAACCAAGGTAGACTTTCTTGTTGAACAATGCTTGAAGCATGTTAGGATTGCTAGGATTCTGGAAAAGAGTTGGCGGTGATTACCCATGGTTGTCTACAGCTCGCTAGGAAATTCATTTCTATTCCTGCTACCAGCACTCGTAGTAAAAGGGTGTTCTCTGTAGCAGGTGAAATGTTGAGGGCCAAAACAGGGGCGCGATGTTATAGTACAAATCTATTGTAGCGGAAACCTCACGTGACCTTTGACGCTGGACTAGCACGCACGGCTGGTTGGACACACGGAGGACTAGCCACCCTTTTTTGTATTACGTAACCTGTGACGTGGCGCGTTTCCCTCGCACTACTTCCGACTTTCCTCCTTTCTCTACTGCCTACTGCGCCTGCTGCTACTGCGAGTGCTCTCCGTCTTTTTTGTTGTTTTTCTGTTCGTTCGCGCTTTTGTTGATGTGCGGTGTGAGTTGATGAGTTTGAGGTGCTTTGGAGTGCGGAAAACGAATGTTCAACAGAAGAAAACAGTGTGTGTTATAGTAGTGTGGGATGAACTCTCGTAGCTCACAACTCACAACTAGGCTTAAACACGATTTAGTTAACAATTAGAGTTAATTGGGACTCCCCACAGTAATCAGCATCATCCAGTGAGTCATCACACTAATTGGGGAGTGTCTAACTCTTGTTCAGGCCAGCTGTGATTTGTGACCAACTAGACTCCATAAAAAAGAAAAAATAGCTAGAGTGGAGAGAAAAAGTTTAGTTGAAGATCAACGACGCCATCTTGAAGAAAGCAGTCCGGAACGGCCACTGGCCATCACAGGGCAACGGAGCACACAGACAGGTTGGAAAGCATCACAGCTATGACCACCAGTTCCGGACATCGTGTGACGTCAGCTGTGACGTCATCATGGCATTAATGGGTAAGTCTAGACATGCAAGAAGAAAAACACTCATAATATAGAGGCTGGGAAAGCAAGAGTAAATATGCTAACCATCAATAGCCAACAACAAAAAGAATCAGACACAGAAGCAAAGCAGCCCACCACAACAGCAGTCACGGTAGTATGGCCTTCTGTCTATGTGCTATTCTATACGACTGGGACTTAACTGGCTTTTCTGATGTCAGTTCTATGTCATGACAAGCTAACGTCGTTTTGCCAGGCCTCTCAGGAAATAAAGTCTGGTACTCCTCGATTAAATGAGTCAGATCTTGCTTTCTATTACTAAAGCGTAGGTTACATATTTTTTGGGATAATTCATCAGTGCAGGGTTGTTAGGTAACTTATCCCAAAGTATAACTATGTATCTGAGTACGTGTACTTCGTATACTTTTTGATTATCCTGAGGAAATATAGCATACAGTTTCATTGCATTTGAGTAGGTTGCAAGTTACCAGCTTCGACGACATTGTGCATTATTTCTTGAACTGTGGGAACTTTACCAGTTCCTAGAGGAGGGATGTCTAAGGGGATTTCCTCAGGTTCACTTAGTGTGAGGTTAACAATAGCCTCGCACTCGGTGTACAGTTTTATCAAGTTTGCGTGGTATATTTTGACTGATGATTTACGTTTGCCAAGCTGAACCACATATTTAGTGTCGGAAAGTTTTTCTGTTACCTGTGCTGGACCTTCTCACTGAACTTCCAGTTTGTATTGACGACATGCTCGTAACATAATTACTTTTTGTCCTGGAGAGAACAGCCGTGACTTAGCTCTCCTGTGGTAGTAAGTTTTACCTTTTTCCTTTTTGGGCAATTTTCATGTTCTCCAGTGTTAGCTCTTTAGATACGCGTAAACGATTTAGCAATTCTAAAACGTACTCAACCACTGTGGGATCGTCCCCACTATCTTCCCATTGTTCTCTGAATATTCTCAGCGGTGATCTTAGTGATCTGCTATGGACGTTCTGCAAGTTGCTACCCTGTTGCTTCATCGGGAAGCGTTCTAAGAGCAAACGTTGCTGCCGGCAAACACATGTTCCAATCTTATTTATGTTCATAACACAGAGCTTGTAGAACTCGTTTAACTGTTGAATGCCAACTTTCAACTGCACTGCTTTGTGTATGATATACTGAGCTGTGGACGATAGTAATCTCGCAGCGTTGTAGAAAGGTTGTAGTGAGTGCACTAGTAAACACCCTTGCTTGATCGCTTTGAATTTCGTTGGGAAACGTATTCGTACAAAGACACCAAGCAAGACATCCACACTTTTGGAAGAAGTTATTTCCTTGAGAGGCACTGCTTCAGGAAACTTCGTTGCTGGACACAGCAGCGTTAGTATGCAAAGGCATCCTGGCTTAGTTTGTGTTGTCTAACTTAGTTAGGGCCTAGCTGTCGATTACCAAGCGCTTGAAGGGATCTGTGACTATGGAGACTAGGTTAAGTGGTGCTTTCCACTGGTCCGTAGATTTCCCTACTCTTTGGCATGAATCAGATGACCGAATTTTTTCACATCTTTAGAGCATCCTGGCCAGTAGTATTCCTGAAGGAGTCTATCCCAAGTTTTTTTCTGATTCCTAAATGACCTGACCATGAACATACATGACTGAGGTGCGGACTATCTTGTCTGTGCTTTTGAGGTCCAACTAGTAATATCGAGCCGACGTTTTGGCAAACGTCGCATTTTTACTAGGGACACCATCGGTGACTTTGAAAAGTCTTTCTAGCGTTGAGCCACTTTGTTGCTCCAGCTTTAGAAAGTTTGTTTGTCAAGGCCTCGTAAGCTGTCAAAACTATTTGACACTGGTGGCAAAAAGGAGCAAGCTGTATAGTTTTCTGCGCATTCAAGATCCTGCTGAATACTGTTTTGACCAACATCTTGGAAGGATTATTCGTTAGGATTCGCAACGGGAACTTCTAGATTTTGCTGTGTGGTAATGGTACCGAAGATTATTCGCCAGTTCACGCGCTTTCGAACGTGCGAGGCCGTTGAACTGTTGTGCATTGCATTCTTTCCTTTGTTCTGCTAATAGATTTGAAGACTTGCTCGGAAATAGATAAGCATAATGTTGGGGAATACTTTTAGATACAGCGGCTTCGGTTATGATTTCACCAAAGGATCCCTTAAGGGTTACCTCAGCTACAGGAAAACATACATTGTTTTCCTGCACAATTTGCCTAATCCTCGTTGATTCGCCTGTATAATCCTCGGGTCTAACCAGCGAAGGATGGGCAACATCTATGGTAGCACCGCTATCTCTTAGTGCTTTACACGGTGTACCGCTTACCGTTAAATCACAGAGGTAATGTCCCAGCAACTCAAGGTTTTCCTCGTCATCTATTACGTAGGAGAAAGCTTTTTAGGTTTTCTATCACAAACACTCGCGATGTGTACCTGGTTCGTGACTGAAATAACAAACTGGAGGTTTTCTATCTTCGAAGACTCTCGTGCTATTAAGAGTTTTCTCTTTCATGGTGGTACTCTGTTCACCTTTCTGACTGCTTTCACGAGAGGTGGCAATTGGGACGTCTCTTTCCGGTTTGTTGGTAGCAAACTTTCGATAAGGTGTGAAAGGTTTGCGTGTTTTCAAGCTCATGGGTGACGCGTTGTAGACTCTTCTAGGCACTGCTTTTTCTATGGTGTCAACGTCTGGCTTGTCCTGAATCCAAAATCGCATATCTTCTGGGATGCGGTCAAAGAACTGTGCTAGGCAAATATGCTGTATGACTTTATCGTGGTAGCCATAAGCCTTTACTTCCGTCAACGATTCCACCAAATTCGAATTATACGCGAAGTCTACGTAAGGTTGATTAGGTTTCTTGACTGATTTGATTTGAATCTTTGGCGGAAAGCCTCATCAGATAGGCGAAACTTTTTCAACAGACTGCTGTTTACTCTATTGTAATCCTCATACTCATCCTTAGGCAACCGCGCTAAAATATCCGTTTCACCAGGCAAAAGAGTATGGAACCTTTGTGACCAAGAAGACGACAAAATTGTGCCTTTCGCAAGTACGTTCACAGTTTACTAGGTACTTACCTATGTCCTCTCCCAACTTGTAGGGCTTCATAAAATTCGTCATTTTAAATGACTCCACCTGCATTACTTGAGGAAGCTAGTCCCAGCAATTTTATCATCTTCCTCGTTGCGCTCGACTTGCAATTTAAGGTGAATATCTAATAATTCTTTTTGCTAAGCATACTCTCTCTCTCTTTCATCTCCCATGTGTCACTTATCATCTGCGAGGCTTGTTCGACTTCATCATCGTCGATATCCGCGCTCAAAATGGCTCCAATAAGGTCGGGCTTTCGCTTCAATTTCGAAGTGTCAATACCTAAATCCTCACATATTTCTAACGAGTCATCTTTCTTGAGTGAATTTTGCTTCCTACTTGAGTACCTTTGCCTACAAACAATACTATGAGGCATACGAACGAGGACTCCTCGACAGTAGGGTCAACTAACCCTATTTAGAACACTAGGCTAAATACTGGTTACAACTAATCAGCAAAGCTAGTACCCACCTTTACATACTCGAAGCACATGAGGTCCGCCGTGCACCGCTGCCACCAGTTGATACATTCCTTCCCTCGAACGGACGACACAGAGAGGTCCAGCAACTGGATTTTAAAGGTGTTGTGACAGTTGGTTTCCAGCTCTCCCACATAAATACGAAAAACTATTCTATCACCCGACATAATCCCATATTCATGTTTTCAGGTACACGAGGTAAGCAGATACCGAGAATAACGGCCAGAAGAAGCGACATCGGTGACGTCACACAGGAGCGGCCAGGGAAGACGGGCGCCTCCCAAGCCAAATGAGGGAGAAGGCCCATGAGGTCACACCGTGGGTCGTCATTCTGTAGCAGCGCCTATTTTCCGAACCAATCTAGCGAGAGGAAAAAAAAAGCTTTTTTTTGCACGGTATTCTCAGATTGAGTACGATGCATATATATTATGTTTCAACACACCAGAGAAAGTGTCGCAACGCCTTTAATGAAAGTCGTAAACACTGGTAGACTGTATTTGTATCAAATGGAAGGCCGGCCACAGGGGCCGGCTTCCTGTAGCATCTCAAAGACTCGAACAACATTCTGAACACCAACTCTCGCCCGGCGAGAGTTGGCTGTTTAGAGATTGCTATACGTGAAGTGTCCGTTTCGCCGTGCAACAGTCCATGACACTGGAAAGCCGCAAGTGGGAGAACAACACGAGGATGTGGACACCTCATAGGTGAACATTGAACTTGCCAGTGTCCACCCATAAGAGAATGTCAGAGGTCATCCAGCGGCGGTAAAACTCAACTGCCCCAAGCACCGCTCGCTCCCTGCAAAGAACTCTGCGAATACCGGCATTAACTAGGTAAATCACCTCCTGCACACTGCGGCTCTGCTGCGCATGAACTCACATGACGAGGGCCCAGATCAGCCAACAGAAAGGATATCAGCTCCCGTCTCCCCGGTTTTGTTCGCTTTCGTGCACGAGCCGGCCACGTTTGCCCGTGCCCGACGATGAGTGTGCTGAACGGGAATCATGCATGCCGAAGGTAGCGACAGTAGTGACAGTGCATAGTATCTCTTCTTGCCTTGAGGTATCAAATTAAGGAATACGCAAGTTCAGTTACCACCTCCATTCGATCGTTATTGTGAAGGGGCTCGTTATTTTATTCCCCCCATTCCATCCAGCAATGGGGTAGAGTATCGCCTGTGGCGATTAAACTCCCCACTCTCCCAGGTCGAAAATAAAGTTGTTGTTGTTACCACCTCCAACCTCTCTGTACCTCTGAGGGATGACCACAACGTCAGCGGAGAAAGCAAGCTGCCTCCCCGTTCTGGTTTAAAAGTTTTTTTTTTTTTTCGAGGTTGCACCGCGACCATCTACAACGTGCAATGGAACAAAAAAAAAGCCTTCTTGCACGGGACTTCCTTTTATGGGTTGCAAGGGATCTCATGCCATTCAGCCTCGTGGCTGGCGAGGGCTTACAGGCGAACACATGCCCATTGACATGTAGGGCTATCATACGCACTATGGTTTTATCTTCTGCTCGTAATTCTAATGTGATATGTGCTATAAATTCCTTGTCACTCCCCAGGACTTCCTGCTGAAGTATCATGTTATCCGGAAAGCAGAGGACCTGCCTGAGAGAACGGCTATCTCCAGGGGTGCTCTGTCAGATGTTTACAGTGAACTACATTCCAAGGCAGAAGATCTGCTGCACGGGGCAAGGTTTTGCGCCCTCACATTTGAGCTCTGGACCGACAGCTACCGTCGCAAGGGTTTCATTACATCAGCTGCCACTTTTGCGACGGTAAGTGTCTGCTGAAGACTGCAACCCGAGCTTCAGTTTTCACGCAACAGTGGCCATATTTGCGAATACCATATGCAGCTAATAGTTCTATGACATTAGGCAAATGAATCGGCCCAACTGGCTGCAGCGACGATGTTCTCATTCAGGTTCTCATTTCAACTGACTTTGGATTCCGATGTGTGACTCTCTCCACACGCAACCTCTTCGAACGGCACACTGGGATTGTCATATCGGACGAGTATACAAAGCACGTCGACGAGTTCAACATCACTTCGAATGTCATACTGCTGCGTAATACACTCCGGCTCAAATGTTAAGCATGCAGCAAGTCTTGCTGGTGTGAGCAATCCTTTGTCCCTCGGCCATGGCATGGCCATGGCTTCATGATGGGTTTGCTAATGTAGACTAATTGCACGATCTCATAGCCCAGTGTCGAGACTTTGTTCAAAAACTCCATTACAAGTCCACACAGTTGGTGCAGATCGCTCAAGCTGATTTCCGAGAAAGTTTGTTGCAGTTCATTTCTCCGGAAGAACATCTAGAAGATGATGAAAATGATCCCATTACTGACTCCATCAGTGACGATCACTGGTACACGTCTTTAGGTATACCCCACCAATCTGTGTCCATAAAGGGTGATACTCCCACTAAATGGCATAGTATACTAATGAAGATTAACAGCTTAATTGATAACTGTAAACATCTACGAACGCTGCTTGCACCCACAAGTGAAAGTATAGCTGTTGCCCCTGAGGAATTGTGTATCATGCAAAATCTGTCAGATCGGCAAACATCATGGTCACAGGACAAATCTTGCACTTTCAGTTTGATTATTATTGTGCGCAGTGTGCTGGAAGGTTTTCTAGAAGAAAGGGATGAGGATCATGTCCTTGTGCAAGAGATGAAAAAAGGTATGAGAGCAATGTTTGATCACAGATTTCCCATAAGTGATACAGCCCATGCAACCATGTTATATCCTGTAGACATCCAGAGAATGTTCGACACAGGATATTTGATACCTGCACGATATCCGTAAACGTTCAACTGTTGTCTAATGGAACTTCCATGGATATTCCTTTTACCGGTTGCTGGACGTCCAGAAAACATCTTGACAATAATTTTGAATATCCAGTGGACATGTCGTGTATGTTCACGTTTTGAAATGTGTTTCATTAGATATTTTATTAACTGTTAATGGACGTGCAGAAAATAACTTTACAACAATTCAGTAAGATCCACTGGACATCATTTGCATGTGATGTTTTAAACCTCTAGCATCAAATATTTTAGTTATTTATATTCGTATTATATTTACACTGTATTTATATCAGCCTGTTTAATAGACTTACCGACCCAAAGCTAATTACATTACATCCATAGGATATACCATATCCGTGCAAAAATGGTGTGTGTATTACTACCTAAAATCTTTGTACCGTTCAGCTAGCTGAGAATAAGACACGAAAGGTTGCTTATGCAAGAAAACAGTAATTTTTATTGTTATACATATATGCACGAATATTGACAATTTCTTTTTTAATGCTTGTGGCTACAGCACTCGCACCTGCTGTGCTATCCCTTGTAGTGAAAAAAAAAGTTTGCTATATATAGTTGAGTGCAACGCAGCAGCGGCTATGTGGTGAGGTGCACAACATTTATCATTTATATTTTAAATCATGGCATTTATGTGAAAAGTACAAATAACTTTGTTATGCCCACCACCCCTTCTACAAACCTTTTTGACATGGTCGTCCTAGAAATATAGTTTTATCAGTGCAGCCGAAACAAATGTCATCTAAAGTTTCATCTTGGTGGAGGGCAGGACACCCGTTTTTCAATGGGGTATGTGACACCTTACGGTGTACTCTCCCAGCTGCACTTGTGGCTATGCTGCACTTGTGGCTATGCTGTGATTTCGGCAACATTTCGGAAGCGAGTAATTGAAAACACTTGTCGGGTTCAAGAATTTAAATGCCCCCGCCCTTTGGTCACCAATTGCGGTGTAATCAAGGCGGCGATTAGTGATCATATGCCAGTGTTCATATGTATTAAAGCAATGCGCAAAGTGGACAGTTGTAAAGAAACAAAGAGTAGAGATATTACACAGGGCAGGCTAATATCCTTCAGGGAAGCCATTGAGTCAGCGGACTGGCAGCCTGTAATACACACTGACTGTGTGGAAGAGGCATATAATATGTTTTTGTCCAGATTCATAGACCTCTACGACACAGCGTTTCCGTACCGAAAACATACACAAAATAAAAAAATGCGAAAACCTTGGATGACAAGAGATGTGCTGAGAATATTGCAAAAGAGAAATAGAAAATACAAACAATTTCTGCGCACTAGATTGAATCAGCACTTGCAAGAATTTAAACAACTACGAAATTCAGCAAACTCTGAACTTAGACGCGCTAAAGCTGATTACTATAATAAGGTTTTTTTTGGGGAGAAAGCAACCCGCGTGTAATCGGGCAAAAGCTAAACGGGCTTCTTGGTCGCGAAAACAAAAGTCAAGGTCCACCAAGCACAATGTCCGTGGACGGCAATGAAGTTAGTGGCAATGATCTAGTAAACTCATTCAACACATATCTGACTTCCTTTGCACAAAATACGGGCGTGTCTACAAATCACAATTACTGCAATGAGTGCAGTATACCCATGACATCGGCATCAGTGTTCTTCTCGGGAACCGATGAGGCAAAGGTAATTGCCCTATTTCAAGGCTTGAAAAACACTAAAAGTGTTGATATTAATGGTGTATCGATTGGTCCGGTAAAGTACGTAATTGACCTTATCGCCCCGTGTCTGACACATATTTACAATAGGTCTCTCTGCAGCGGTATTTTCCAAGGAAAATGAAGACTGCAAAGGTGGTTGTGCTGTACAAATCAGGAGATAGTAATGTACACGTGTACATTACTATCTCCTGATTTGTACTGTTCGCGTCATGTATCTTTGTTGGCTGAACAGAACAATCAATTTAGTGCTTAATGATTTGTACAGTAATCTTATATGCTGAAATGCAGAAATAAAGGAGATCAGAGGTAAGCACAGCACCGCACTAACAGGGGGTCACGACACTGGCAACTTCCACGCTCACAAGCAGGGACGCCCTGGGTAACTGACGAAAACAGCGCTAAACAAAGAAAAAAACACGCACAGACACATGACGAGGACGTAAACAAGGCAGCACCATGAGTACCTTTTCCGCAGGAGTCACACTCCAAAGAAACACAGCCAGCAAAGATATGCTCTAACGCGTTGCAGATTTGTGACACGTTGAAAGTACCACGTCGAGCTATGCGTATGGGAGTCACCTGCAGGATAAGGTCACCCTTGCATCAGTGTTCTTTCTGGTTACATAGCCTACAGTGACCAAGCACTTGTACACACATTGCGAACATGATATCAGGCTCGAAAGCGTATGAAAGACTCTGCTGGAATGCCCCATCAATCGAGAGGCTATCTTGATCGTTGCAGTTCACCACACAGGCCGCACAACAGACGATAAAAAAGCGATGGTCGATGCGGATGACGTTATTATACGCATCCACAATCGACGACCGAACACCGACAAAAGCACAACGATCACCTGCGCGAGGATACCTACTGCTGCCTTTTAAATAACAGGGCAAACGCTCTCTTTTTAGCGACCATATCAAGAGCTTGTCATTCACAAAGTTCACAAATACAGAGGTAGGCATAACACATAACCGACGATTACCGACACCCCGATCCGCAACCACCTGCAGCCAGGTCACCGGAGCTCATCCAAAACTGCCGTCAAACTAAGGAAGCCGCCATTAGGCGTCCCCGTGTTGCCAGACCAGAACTGGCGGAGCCCGCTAGTTTTGGCGGAGGAAATCGGAACAATGGTCTTGGTTCATGTTTGTCGTTTTGTCACTGTGTGTACCAAACAAAGACGTGTGAAACGTGATAAAAAGCGATTAAATCTAGAGTGGGGTCATATCATGTGTGTTTTATTGTTCCGATGTATTCTTTTAGAGTGGCCCCCACCTCGCTTTCTAACTCGAGCCTACTTAGATTTCGGTTTCTATTTCGTGGTTGTCAAACCTGTCGAGCCATAAAACGCGTGGACGTGTCTTTAATTAGTGAGTTTATTGGCGATTTCAAAGATATCGTCGTTACCGATGCCTTTAAACGGAGCCGAAATCCGAGAGCTTCGGCGCTCTGTTTCGGAAGTCAGCAACATAAACGTGAAACTCCCCATTGGCCTCTGGCGATGGAACTCCCCATTCATAATTTTAAATAAAGTTGTTGTTATTGTTGTTGCCCAATGAATGCATAAAAGAGAACTGCAAGCAGTGCAGAGAGGGTGGATCAGGAGCATCTTTCCTAAAGTAAGTAGCCTGCTTTTCCTACTTTCATGTGTGTGAAATTCTTCCACTATGTTTTTGAGTGAATTAGGTTTGTCTTTCCCTGGCCGTGCAGCTTTGTACATCAGAGTGCCAGTATGTACAAACACAGCTTTATATTTGTAACATTCACACAAAACCTATAAATTTCAACATCAGAAATATTTTACTAACACAGCATTGACTAGAGGGCACAAGCCGCAAGGTAGCATGCCGCTTAGCACCCACCTTATCCCAGTTACTTATATTTGTTTGATCCCATCTGCCATGTCTTTGTTCAACCATCTGAGAAAAGGTACCGAAAGAAGCAATGCAAGTTACTAAGAAAATAATTGCATTTCAGATACAAGTACACACACATATAGGAGCACCTTGTATCTTCCTCAAGATAACACAAGCACTCAGATATTTTCAATCTTGGAATATGGCAAGCAGATGCTGCACCATCCCATTAACAGCTCCACGAAGGCCCTGGGGATGCATGCACCTGCAGCTGGAGATCCTATAGCTTTTTCCGACACATTTGAAGGTGTATTATGCGTGTGCTACATAAAGATAAAGAGGGCACTACTTCTGTCGTTTCTGTAATATTGTTAATGAAAATTTGTCACCTTCACAGGCTCCCACAACAACATACGGAACGATATTCAAAATGGGTTCAGCGACTTGAGGAAGTGAATGTGAAATCCTACACTGACTGCAAACACGACCTCCTGTGCTCCGCACAGTCGATCTGTACTGAAGCCTGGTGCATGCCCTAGCGTTCCGGCACCAGGTCAACAAAATATACATGTTCAGGTGATGGAGCTTACACTGTTTCATTCCTTTTAGTGTCAGTGTGCCTCTGTACTTCTCTGTGAATTTTCTTAATTTTATCCTGCTTGTGCTTGTGTGCAGGTCATGCAAGAGTAAACCAACAGCAAAGTGTGTCTCAGATGCAAACCTCTTCAAGCATTTGCCATGAAGCCATGACACAGGAACGGCTTCACTTGGGCCATTCAGTTGAAAGTTTGCTTGCAGCGTACTTTTTGCTAATTAAAAGTACATGATTGCTGCATAAATGTAATTTTTAAAAGCCAAAAAAGGGTGGCCAGATAGTTTCTGTGAGGCATATTCATCTAGCACATGTTACATGACTAAAATTCATGTAATAACCACAAAAACTATTGCTTAAATTTTTGTGCAATTATACCAAAACCAAGGAAGAATCTCCAGCAAAGTGCACGGGCACTACGACTGTCTACATCAAGCAGCTATGTGCTACAACATGTTCTACATCGTGTCTGCTCAGTCGATCATCTCTTTTATATGGAGAGTACCGACACTGACGGTGCAGCGTGGCGTGGTGAATGCCCCCGTGTAATACAGTCACAGCTTGTTACAGAGAAAGTCAATGCAATTGTATTTTCACTGAAACAAAATAGAATCATCTCTTGATTGATGAAATTCACGAATTCCTTTATTTTATTAACAATGCCCTCTCAAACAAAACTCATTTCCTTATTTATTGTAAAATTATAAGACTCGCTTTATGAATCTCAATTAATTATAATATTTTGCAGGAATATTGACCATTCACAAATTGTGTGTTAAATGTATTCGATATAATAAAGTAGACCACTCATGATCACCATCCATTCTTTTAATATAGAGGTGTACCTGTGTCGAACAGACTGTGTACCTACAACATTATATTTACGGTCTGAGATTTTCAAGTTAAACTCATCTCCTACTGATTATTACCCCTAATCAGTTGAGCTCCAATTTTGGTTGAACATGATCTCTGTCTGAACTCCAATCATGTATCACATCTACTAATTAGTGGCAATATGAATGCATATGTATGATGTAAAATTATTTTAGTGCAAAAATAAACTATGCAAGGCACGTTTGATATCACCACATTCAGCATTTGTGACCATTAATTGTGACAACTGTATATCTGACTTCCTTTACCTGAGGTCAAGTTGCACAGAGAAAAGAAGAAAATTACGAAGCTTATAATACCCAAATGCATCAGCAGCACCTGATGTCACCCTGATTTACAGATGGGAAACTGAAAGACTGTACCTCCACATTTTTCTTCTCTTTTCTAGGGAGCATACTTTAAAAAAAAAAGACAGACGCAAGTACAGTTTGCTCAGACGTAGCGCTGTAGAACAGCATCTCATCCGCAACTACGTTTTTACACGCTCCTTGGCAGCAGCAGCTACATGTCTGTTGACTACCCCGTGAAAGCTTAATTTTACTGTACTGTTCTCTAATGAAATCGTGACTCGCATTAATAAACAGATTTTCTTTGTTGCAACAAAGTTGTGTGTTGCTCTCTCATTCACCTACACGTTTCCCTCTACTTCGTGCATTCGAATAGCTATTCTGCCTGAATCACTGCAGATTGTGATATCGCACATCGACCTACAGAGCTCTGTGCCAAGTACCGTCAACATGCGCAGTTCATTCGATGCAAACAACTTGATGCATCTGTTAATAGTTCAATTGCATGATGCAGCTAGCACGATGATCAATATGCTGCGTACTTCACTTCGCTAAACTTGAAACGAATTCACAAAAACGAACGCAGGTCATCGTTCATGGTAGAAGTGGTAAATGGCACGCAAATGTAAAGGCCACAGCACCGACAACACTACTCCAATAAACGCGACGACGTAAACAAGGCTTGAAGCCCGGAAGCCACAAATCACCAATTTCACAAAACTGTGCAGCATATTGTAGATCAAGAACTTCGAAAAATACGTTTCCTCAATTCACAAACCGACGATTTGGATTATCTTCGCCTTCGCAGTGCTTCCTGTTGACATTGGGAGCATTTAGGCTTGGCTTGGACAAGTTGCCAGTTGGATGGCTTGGATTGAGTCTGTAATCCACTTGGATCCAAACAATCATCCAACTTTAGGCACAGTGTGCCCAGACACTTTATACTTTGCGCCAAGTATGGGGAGAGATATTTCTGTGCTAATAACTGTGGGACGTCTGATGGCTGCCGCCGCCGTTTGACGCGCTGAATAGGTAGAAATGCATGGGAAGATGGCGACTTACTCCCACCTGCCTGCAGCAGCGCCAGCGCCGCCTGAACTTTTCTTCCGTTAACATCATAATCAAAAAACAAACGGGAGCCTTCCTCTTCACAATCCTGTCGTCTGCTACGTTCTCCCTCCCCTCAACCATCTCGTGCCAATGTCAATAGTGCGCATGCGTTGTGGTCACCCTTTGGTCAACCGCTCTTCATAGCCGGAGAGATCACGTGATCGATTTAAACCCGACGTCACTAAACCAATGGTTCAAGTCGGCTGGTGAATACGGACTAGGGTGTTCCAAATTAAGCTTTCACTAGCACTTTATAAATAGGCGAACCAAAGAAAACTGGTGCTATTTTTTCTGTTCCTTGAGTAGGAAACAGGTGCTGCTAATTATGTAGCACCTGATTCTTACTCAAGGAACACAAAAGATAGCACCAGTTTTCTTTTGTTCGCCTATTTATAAAGTGCTAGTGACAGCTTAATTTTGAACACCCTGTATATTACATGAAACTAAGTGTCTCAGAATGAAATATCGTAGTGATCGGAAACGTAAGAATGGTGCGGGATTTGAACTTGGCGTCGCTCAAACCTCGCATCCAGCGAACTGTTGCACTTTCTGTTCGCTTTGGATATCACCAATTCAAAATCAGCATTGCCTCATCGTCGTCCTCACACGGTATGTGGATCGACTTAATTATAATGTCGATTCGATGCTGTGTTGACTGTGTCACGTAACGTCAATTGAAGAAATATTTGTCCGTAGAGGAAGACTTGTTTGTTATTGCCTTTCAGTATGTCTGTCAGTAGAGTAACAAATCCAATTGTCATCGAAGCTCAACTGTTTCTTTTTTTTTTTTCTTAAATCAGAGTAGCACTATGCTTTGCTCATGCTTTGAGATGACTATATACTTGAGAGACATCTGTGATCTATCTGTTTTGTCTATCTGATCTATCAAGAAATTTTGCTTGTCCTGTCATGCTTACAGTATCCATGAAGCTACACTCTGATATACCATTAGCGGTACCTATGATATTGTTAATTGCAATAGGATATTCACCTCGGCCAGAGCAACCTGACACTTGCGATCTAATTCCACTGACTGAGCGAGATCCATTCTGTACTTCCATCATTGTGTTACTCAGAAACACATCCCTCGAGCTTCCCCCTGTCCCCCACTCCTTCCTGCTGTCCTCTCTCCGTCTGTCCACATCTGTACGCCGCTGATAGCCACAGTTGATTCGCGGCGCTAACACGCAATCAAAAAAAATAAAAAAAACATCCCTCGAGCTGTTTGACAGTAAAGTGACATAGAAATGGTTCGTCATTTTTTATTTTTTATTTTTTTTGTTCTGAAACGAGATTATCGTGGCGAGACTTTAGCAAGAGGGAAGACTACTTGCGGGAAATTTAAAATTCGTCATAGCGTCGTCTCTTGAGGCAAAAGTGAATTCGCCATCTGTTTAAACATGTCACAAAAGAAGGGAAATTTAAAATGTTGTATAAGTAGCACATCTATTGAACATGACACAAAAACCTAAAGGGCGCGATATTTAAATTACTCGTGCAGGTAGTCGCATCTGGCTAGTTCCATCTCAAATCGAACAATCCGGTACACTTGATGCCTCAAATAAACGGGAAAAAAATATATGTTGAAGCCATCGGTGAGTTAGGAGAAATAAACGCTTTCCGAATTCTCTGCGCTGCGCGGGTCGAGAAGTAGGAGAGGAGGAAAAAACTGCCTCTCATAAGACGATGTCGTCGCGCGCGGGTTTGAGCGTTCGCTACAAGGCTATTTCTTGTCGCATTATAGAAATTTCTTGATCTGGCTTTAGACCACTTAGGGCACAATAGGATCCTGCGTTAGCAGTGCTGTGCCCGTGTTTATTTGTCTACAAAAAAATATCAAAGTTGACTCAAAGTGCCAAAAAGCACCATATTCACTGCAACTTTGCGGATGATGTACAAAACGGATAAGATTGAGCTTTATGCCGTTTAAGTTGTCATTCATGTGGCTATCAAATGATGTATAATTTGTTGCTCTACTCTGTTAGGAACGTAAGCAATACATCTTTCAGTAACACCATACCACCAAAAAAAGACTAATTTTGGAAGCCTTTATCTAAAAAACCCCACCAAAAACTTGCCTCGAAAATTTTATATGTTGTAGGTACTTCCTTAGACTATGCACAGAAGAGAAATCAAAAGTCGGACTTTATCGATAGGCGCACTGTGAATTTTTTGCCAGCCCTATACGCGGAGCGCATTCAAGCCGTGGCACCGTGTCCCGCGTGTTGCAAAATTGAATTTTCCATTTTCCAAAGGGTCTTTCAACATAAAAAGTAATTGCTATCATTTGAAACCGTTCTGAGCGCTTGCATTCATAATAGTGTTGTAATCGCTGAATGTAGATTGTGGAGCAACCACATTTGCTCACATTTTTTGCGGGATGACACACATGCATTGCAAATGCTGGGAGCCCGTGAAGAACAGAATGCTTTAGAATACATTTGCGTCTTTATAAGAGGTATATTTGTCCACGGTGATCATATCGAAGCATATTTACAGTACACAGAATAACAAGAACTTGACAGCGAAGAAGACAAGGTGACGAAGGTAAGAAGGGGTAACGTAAGTTATGCAGAGCATTCCGGGTGGATGAGAGTGCTCGTGTCATGAACTGCTTTAGGCCGTTGTGGAAGCCACTTACCTTAATGTTACTTTTGATGGCAGGTTCTTGTCAGATTTTCTTTCAAATGTGGGCACCATTGCTGCGTGTTGTGATTCAGCCACCTTTGCAGTGAAATACTTGAAGCAGCTTCTGCATAGCTGGCCCATTTCTGTTACGCTTTCGGCTTGATCTGCTGGAACCACAGTCTTTATGACAGCTGCGCCGATCTCCTAAGCAAAGCGAAAATCCTTTGTCTATAGCACTTTTTTCTTGTGTATGGGGCGGTAGTCAGCGAAATCCACACGATCAGCACTGTACAACGAAGAGGCCATTCAGGTAAGTGTGAAAGCAGGACGACACACTACAGTAATGCAGATGTCGTCGCACACTCTGTATAAGGGCACTCCATGCACTTCTGTAGTCGAGAAGTGAGTGAAGCGTCTTCTGTGTGTAGGCGAAACTTTGCGCAAGGTGTCTTCAAGGAGTAAATGCGAACAGGACCTTCCCATGGTCGCAGCATGTCGAACCGAATAACATATTGGACAGCGGTGCCAGTCGGGCTGTTTCGGCAAGGTTCACAAAAAGCACCATGAATTAGCCTTGAGTGTGTGCGTATGGCACTACACAACAACATTTTCCTCAGTGCAATTTCCCCCGTCCGAGGTCATGGGGCCGTAGAAAAGGAAATGTTTCAAAGAATACTGGAAGTCACTGCGTCCCTGCTGCCATAATGCGTACAGTAACCCAGAATAACCCTGAACAGATACGCCTCTTACCAAGATGTAAAATCATTCTGTTCTTCCCGGGCTCACAGCACTTGCAATGCATGTGTGACATGCCGCAAAAAATGCGAGCACATCTGGTTGGTCCGCAATCTAGATTCAGCGATTACACCATTGTTATGAACGCAAACGCTCAGAACCTTGAAAAGGAAACCTTGAAACCTCAGAATGGTTTCAAATGACAGCAATTACTTTTTATACGAAGACAGAAGTTGAAAGTCCCTTTGGAAAATTCGATTTCGCAACACGCGGGACACGGTGCCTCCGCTTGAATGCGCTCCGCGTATAGGGCTGGCAAAAAATTCACAGTGCGCCTACCGATCAAGTCCGAATTTTGATTTTGCTTCTGTGCATAGTCTAAGGAACTACCTACAACATATAAAATTTTCGAGGCAAGTTTTTGGTGGGGTTTTTTAGATAATGGCTTCCGAAATTCATCATTTTTCGGTGGTATGGTGCTACTAAAAGAGGTATCGCTTACGTTCCTAACAGAGTAGAGCAACAAATTATACATCATTCGATAGCCACATGAATGACAATTTAAACGGCATAAAGCTCAATCTTATCCGTTTTGTACATCATCCGCAAAGTTGCAGTGAATTTTGTGTTTTTCGGCACTTTGGGTCAACTTTGATATTTTTTTGCAGACAGACAAAAACCGGTACAGCACTGCCAACGAAGGATCCTATTGTGCCCTAAGTGGTCTAAAGGCAGATCAAGAAATTACTATAATGCGAGAAGAAATGGCCTTGTAGCGAACGCTCAAACACGCTCGCGACGACGTCGCCTTATGAGAGGCAGTTTTTCCCCCCTCTCCTATTTCCCGAACCGCGCACCGCAGAGAATTCGGAAAGCGTTTAGTTCTCCTAACTCACCGATGGCTTCAACATATATTTTTTTCCCGTTCATTGGAGACATCAAGTGTACCGGATTGTTCGATTTGAGATGGAACTAGCCATCTGTTGAACAGCAAACGAGCCAATGCTGCTGCGGTAAATTTAATATTTCATAGAAGTGGTGCCAGCCCTTGACGACGAAATCTAACAACTCCGTGGCGCCATCAACGGCGTGGCGGCACAAAACAAAATCAAACAACGTCTACCAGCCACAATTCTATTCTGATTAACCATTCTCCCAAACATGCCGAGCCCATGGCCTACTGGGTCCAAGTGCTCGGCTGACACCTAAAACGACCGAAGTTCGATTCCTAGTTTGTTACAGCATTGCTGTCATTATTGTTTACGTAATAATCTTATCAATGATATCATATCAGTAGGATTAACTATGATATAATATTACTGTTTATCTCTGGCAGCGTATCACTGATTAACTACCTTATCCGCTGACATCGCTGATATGAGGGCGGAGGGGCCTGACGTCGACTACTCAGGATCTGGCCAACGAAAAAAATGTGGCTCCTACGAAATGACCCCCCGAATTCGCCATAACACATGCAAAATCACCACATCACTCCGTTCAGTTCAAACCAAATTAATAAAACAGCTTCTTCTGCCTGCTTAAATGTGCCCTTGGCACGTAGCTTTAAAGTACCTTTAAGATTCAAGTCATTGTCTTTGGTGAAACCGTAGTTTCAATGAGGTGGATTTTATTCACCAAAGACAATGAGGTGAATCACCAAAGACAATGAGGTGAATTATATTGATTATAATTTAACGGCTTAGTTACCTCTCAGGTCGTCATTCCATTCCCCCGCTCATCTTTTATTCAGTCATTTCATTCATCTCATCCTCTCATCGCTTCACGTAACCGTCATTAACTGGGCCCTCATGTCACGATCCGTGGCCAATTGCCCCGTGCTATGCGCCACTGCGGAGAAAGACGAAGAAGAAGAAGAAGAAGAAGAAGTTACCTCTTCTGCTCGTCTCGGCCTCCGTTTCTGTATCTGACGCCATGAGTCTCTTTCTTCGAACCATCCTCGGTAGGACTTATGACTGGCGGCAATCCTTACTTGCTCGTTGGAGGAGACCAACTCCTGACTGGGTGCCAGGTCTGATGTCCTTACACTACCGTGAGGTAGTTCTTCGCCATCCTGGTGCCTTTGATCAGCTAAAAGCTAACGTCAGGGCTTTGTACAAGGTACCAGGATTTCTCTCGGCGTGCGTCGATTTTCTCCACGGTATTCTAGGCCAAGAATGTCCACGTCTTCTCGATGAGGGCATGGACTTTGTCCGGTTCCTCGCCACGAACTACCATAGACACATCAGGGAAGCCGACACCATCGATCTCATAGTCATGATCGTTACTGCGGTCGAGGAGTCTGATCTGGCTACCCCAATGCCGAAGGACGTCATTGAGATCCTCTTGCGCTCCGTTCACTGCCTCTAGGACTTCAGTGTTCCACGTCTTGACCTGACTTTGACCCCTGCCTGCCCCTGGACCCCAATGGCTTCGGATTCATTGGCTCCCAATAACTGTTGGCGCTCAACCTCACCTCCCCGTGGTGGGAGCTGGTAACGGGCTCGACAGCCACAGCGAGTCCGGCCAACGAGGCTCTGAGCGCCAATCACAGCTGCGTAAAAGCAAAAGAGAGAAATTTGAAGACAAAACGCAAAGGACAAGGAGCAAAGGAAATCAAAGCAAATGAAATCGAAAATCAAGAAATCCGGAGTCATCGCGCAACCACCGACGTGTTCTTGCCTAGGCAATCAAAGCTGTGCCTTGGTCAGTTCAAGTCGGGGTTCAAAACGGAAATGTCCGACCCGTTATGCCTGCGCAAAAGTTAAAAAGATGTTATGCTCAGGCAAATCGGGTCATCGGGCAGAAGAAGTAGCCTGCGTCAAAGTCAAAGAATGCAACATCATTGAGATATGAAGACTGGTATGGCTGAACTACGTTAACACGACAACAGATTACACGACAAAGAACAGCAGAAGCGAGTGCATGCAGGTCTCATCGGAACTGATATCCACGTGAAGAAAACAAGAAGAAAAGAACTAGGAGTCCTTCGGAAAACGCACGACACGACTACGACTGTGACAAAGGAAATTGCGAAGAATTGTACCCATTTCGGACATGTGACTCTTTAAGAATGCGGTGATACGAATGAGACAACGAAGGGATAGTCGGAAATGATTACGCGACAAAGATACAACAGCAGTACACCTCGTGGAAAAGATCGTACTGCCGTCCGTAATGTGACTACAAATGCGACAAAGAAAGAAGAAGAAAAAAGAATGACAAAGAAGATGTCGCACCTATTTGGGACCTGTGAGTCTTTAAGGATGAAATAGCGAAACGATACAACGAAAGCGATACAACTACTGTACACCTCATGGAACAGAACAGAGCAATGTCATTCTCATGCTTCCCTCGATAATGTGTCTACAAATGCGACAAAGAATGTCGAAGAGGATTTCGCACCTGATTCGGACCTATGAGTCCCTGTAAGAATGAAACTGACGATGTGGCAGTAGGAATGTGACAACCAAGGAATTGACAGAAAGGATTGCGCGAAACAGATACCCAATGCGAAAGCGATACACCAGCGGTGCACCTCGTGGAACCGGACAGAGGAATATCGTTCTCATGCTTCCCTCGATAATGTGCCTCCAGGTGTGACAAAGAATGTAGAAGAGGATGTCGCACCTGATTCGGACCTATGAATCCCTCTAAGACGATGTGGCAGTAGGAATGTGACAACCAACAAAGGCTTGCGCGAAGCAGATATCCAAAGCGGCCTCAACTCGTTGAACAGATATATTCCATTGGCCTAATCTGACTACAAATGCAACGAACAATGTGCACGACGAAAGTGACAACGAATGAATTGCCGTGATGAATTGCGCGAAACAGACACCCAATGCGCACCCAGCACCACCTTTCCGAGCGAGCTTCCGAACTTCCGAACACCGAACAGAAGAAAAAGATGGCTCCGTACCTGTCTCTTCGACCAGCAACCCAGCAACCGAGGATGCACATCTACAGCGTTGCAATCTCATTGTCCCAGACTGTGGCCCAGACAGTACACCCATGTATCAAATAAATAGTTTTTAACCAAAAGAAGCTTCAGTTATTTTGAATGCAATGCATCTATTGTAAGTGCACGTGCACCGTGGGCTGGTAGCACAGCCTCGCCAGGATTTTAAATTGAAAGAAGTTGATGCAACTCAAATGGAATTACGCAATGCGTAAAGGAAGCAAAAACGATGAGCCCAAAACAATTTTCGCATAAAATTGCTCACACACTTGATATGCTAACCTAGCATCTCCCCAAGCAGAAAACAGTCACTTGACCCAACATGTACAACCCCCACGCCCCCGTACCTACCCCCACACTCCATAATTGCGCATTAAATTGAAACCTACACTGCTGCTACACTGCTGCTATACTGCTGACACCCCAGCACAGAAAACAGACATTAAGTGGCATTACAACGCCTCCAGACAGCTGACAGCTGGAAAATGTCAGTACAGACGAAGTGCATTCCCACATCCCAGTAAACCACGAATGTACAGGGGATATCCGGAATAGATCCCGAACGTGCCGTAGGTCCAGATATTCCTCGGATTCCCACTGTACATCCCGGTAGAGCGGTTCGGAAAATGTGAACGTCGTAATTACGTCTCAAGCAGGACATGCATAGGGCGTGCGTGCAATCTTTCTTGTAGCTTTCTTTGCGTTTGCAGAACACTGATGTACCGTATATTGTTTGGTGTGCGTTCACTTATACCACGTTGTACTGCTTAATACGATATAATAATGTGTCTCACAGTGTTTAAAGTTTACAAAGAAAACTTAGTCGATGGTCGCAGTCGGTTTTTGAGCGACTTGAGCGATATGCAGCATCAGGAGAACATTAGAGAACAGGAAACCGACGCACACACCAGCGCTTGCAATCCGCATTATTTACTGACACAAAACTTGTGCAGAAACTCTGCCGCTGCTCGTCGTTTCCCCGTACGTGTGGTCACCGCTGACTGCTGCAGTCGGAATCTGCTACCACTGCTACCCTGATCTGCGAGAGTGGAATAATGCAGTGTTGTTTCTTAAAGCACCGATTTCTCAACAACAGCCTTTGTTGCCACTGACATGCATAATATCATGCGTTATCATGTAGCATATAAATATTTTTTTCGATGCACTACAAGCGTATAACGTCGCAGCCGCGGTCGCAACTGTTGCACGCATGCGAGCCACATTGGTATCCACATCACATCGTGTTACAATGATAAGCCAACCACCCATTCCATTGTAACACTCATGGATGTGAACCCATCTATCGAGATTGCCATATCATCGCAAGAAACAAGACTAAACTAACAAGGGAAATAATAGAAGCAGAAAAGATAAATAACCATCAAGATGTATGCGTTAGCACACCTTCTGTATCTCTAACCGAAAAGGAACTGATCTTCCTCAGAACCAGTGTGCTCAGAACCGGTGCGCCCAGAATGTGACACGTGTGCTGTGAGGGGGTTTATGCTTTCTTACTCATTTTCTTCAATAAACTGAGTTGGAAGTTAGCGCCCGTCCTGTCTGTTTCTCCGTTCTTTGTCCGTGTATCTCAGTCAGATGCCCAGAATGAGTATGCCAGGTCTCTGCTGACGTATTTTGTGGATACATTCGCTGACCTTTATGCACCTCACCTTGTGTCCTACAATGTACACGGTCTTCTACATTTGCCAGCTGACGTAAATAAGCATGTCCCTCTGGACGCTTTTAGTGCCTTTCCATATGAAAATAATATGCAGCTGTTGAAGAAGCAACTTAGGAAGCCGGGGGCAACGCTAGTGCAATTGTACAACCGTCTACATGAAAAGCACTGCGCTACTATGAACACAGCATCGAAAAGCCGCAAACTTGGATTTAGTAGCACAACCAACGATGGTCCAGTTACAGAAACATGTTGCTCACCGCAGTACTGTACCTATAACGCACCAGATTTTGTACTGACAACAGTAGGGCCAGATAGATACTGCATGGTTAATGGCCACATGGTTGCAATAGAAACCTTGGCATCAGTACAGCCTTCTGGACAGTCCTGCATAGTCGGCCATTACTTGAAGCCAGTGTGTGACCTATTCTGTAAGCCGTTCCAGTCCTCACTGGCCGGCATCTACGTTGTATCAGAAGAACGGGAACTACACACATGACCACTGTTAAATGTAACAAAGCTAGTTGGCTTGCCCTACAAGGGTCAGCTTGTTGTTTTTCCGCTCATCCACCTGCTACAGTGATCACAATGCATGGTGCATCATTCACCTGCATATATATATTGTACAATAGTGCCTTTGTTCTAACACAGCGTATCTACATGTTTTTACACAGACTCCGTATGCAATTGTACACTTTTCGAATCGAGATGAAGTAGACATCGTCCCTTGCTCCTGGTTGCGTGGAAAGGATGCCCACAAGATATCCGCAGGATAATCCTTTCGGAAACGTCATATTTCGGACACCCACAGGATCAATTTCTGAACAACATCACATGCCGATATCCGTAGGAGCTACTTTTTATGATATTTTGTATTGAATGACTGGAATATATTTGTCATTAACATGACGATGATCATGAATGATGATGACAAGAGTTTGTTGGCACACACACCCCAGGCAAAAGTCTCGACTGGTCCCAGAATGGTTCCAGTTGAATCTGGACTGCTTCCAGTTTGATGCTTGGTCGTGTCGGAATGGTATGTCCCAACTGGATTTCCAAGTGGGGTGGCTGGTTTCACTTTGGTGACATCAGTGGTACCACTCTGGTCTGAGATGGTTCTAGGAGTGCCAGCTGGAGTGTCACTGGGACCATTTTGTTCCCAGAATGGTCAATTATCCCACTTGGCCAAGCTGGGCGCCTTTCTGGCTTCCCCGTTCGAGATTTCATCGTGTCCACACTTGCCGTATGTCCTTCTGGTTTTGTTTGATCTATTACTATCTATTACTCTGAACTATTTCAGCACATGCATGATCTTCTTTTATTGCTTTTTATCCAGGTGCACGCTTCTGCAATAAAATATATGCTTTAACTTCAATTCGTGCACATATTGTCATGTAAAGGTGAATATCATCACAAGATATTAAGAACCAGCCAAATGTCAAAGAATACATCTCAACAGGGAAAAAACTAGGTTCAGTAATTAAAAGAAAGAAACAGAAAAAAACGAAGGAAAGGTAATTGCAGAGGTTGGTGCAATGCAGAACCATGAAGGCGCCACGGCGGCCACAAATTCAAACGTCGAGACACGAGAGACGGAAAGGGTGAGAGGCGAGATGGGAGTGATTGACAGACTGACTGCTGACAGTTGGGAATTGGACGCGTTGCAGCACATTGGTCTTATCTTCGGTTGCTACACTGTTAGAAGAAACGCTATATAAAAGGTATAAAAAAGGTATAAATCAGGTCTAAAGTACGACATTTATACCTCGTTAGTACTGCATTAAACCATGTGCAAGGTATAGATCACTCCGTCTATACCTTCCACGGCAGCTGTGGGTATAATAAAGTACTTCTCCATTATATTTATACCTTCAGCACATTTTGTATACCTTTTCTTCTACAACATCTGGGATCACATTAATTTGTGACGGCGATTATATCATCTCTGTTAAGCAATAAGTTAATTTAAAAACATGGCCAGTAATACAGTAGCATTCTAATTAGGTTGGGCAGTGACATCTGGAACCTACAATTTGAAATTTGTTCCCAAAAATAAATAAATCTACACGCCCTCACTTCTTAAGTTGCTTCTCGGGCGAAGGATCGTCTCCACCATGCGTAGCAGCGGTGTGTTGTATATATGTATCTGTTCTCCAGCTAATGCTAACTGCTCCTGGAAATACTTCCTAATATTTGTTGGTGTTACTTCTTGGTTTCCAATTTGATTTGATTTCTTTGCTCTCCTATTCACATCCATCCTTTGTGAGTTTGTGCGCGAGCGTCTCCAGGTATTTTCTTGTTTCGCCATCGTTCCTTTGATCCTTTTTTTTTTCAAAATTTGTGGAAAGATCGGCTGGGAAGCCGCCACTAGGATATGACGCTGAAATAAATCGAATATTACCATTTTCTTCAATTATACCACAAGGTCTTTAAAATATAACCTCTAAGAGGAATATGTATATACCCTGAGGTGCAAATAATATACCTCCAGGGAGGTATAAAGATAGTATACCTTGAGGAAGGTATAGCGTTTATACCTCAAAAGGTATGCGCCCTGGGACAAGCCGTTTATACCCCAAAAGGTATAAATTTTTATATATATTTTTATATATTAAATATATATTTTTATATATATAATAAAAACAGCGTATAGTAAGGATTCTGCAAGGTATATCTAAACTGGTAGCGTAAACAAGCGAAAATACCAAATCAGACCCATCGGCAAAGCCACCAGCAAGAGGCGCGAGCGATCGTGGGCGTTGACAGTAGAGGTACGGCGTAAACACAAAACTTTACAACATGGGCGTGGCTTGTGTTTGTACTAATAGGTTATTCATAATTTCAATGTAGAAAAACTTTCTGTTGCCCTGCTCGTGCACATATACGAAATCATCTACCACCCGAGTACATTTCCGTGTCATGCTCCTTTTGCACATGTGTCACAGTGGGCGTGTTTATCCGTGCATATCTGTATCCGTGCATTGTGTCCGTTCATTGTAATACTGAGTTGGTGCACTTTTTGGGTTAAACAGGAAACGACGTTCACACCTCGGAGCTGTAGACCAAGAACCACTTGTGTGAACAGATAAATACAATGCATCCCCTGTTGCTGGCCTCGCGAAAAAAAATTTCGTCATGAGACGAGCGGCCATGATAGCGTGAGTGTTAGCAGGAATCAGCTGTGCACCAACGATGCCATGTTTCGTTGCATTTTACCTATAATAGCCACTCACTGAATAAATGCAAACGTCTAATCACTACGTGTACGTGTAGCTGTAGGAGAGAATTGGAACTTAAGTGAATCTTCCTAATTTCTGTGTAGTCATCACAATGCCCTTCAATCTGGAATTGTATAAATACGTGATAACTCTATGTATTTAGAATTGATATGTTTAATTAAACCTGATGTGATTTATTTTTCTGCATTCTCGTCTGGTGTTGTTGCTTGGGTGAGGGAAAGGGTATACAACGCAAACCAAGTGCGCGAATGTAAACGTGCCATAGCTAATTATGCACTATTTAGTATTCATAGTGTTGACGTCATCCCTGACGTCATTTATTTACAATCGTCCGCTCAATGGATGGATGACGCTGACCGTTTTTATCATGGCGTCATTCTGGAGACACAGGGGCCTGTGGGAGTTGCGCTACCTGTTTAGATATACCTTGGATTGTGTATCTTCTGTCCAGTATTTGCGTGTGTTTTCGTGCCCTTTCTAAGACAGTGCGATGACAGTCATTCCTGTGCAACACATTGTCGGAAGAAACGGACGGTGAAACGTTGGAAATTTAGGAGGAGCGTGAAGAGAAAGAGGATAAGAAGATCCCGAACGTATGGTGAAAGGGAAGGGGGCATATGTCGCGACCTGCATGGAAAACAGGAGTGTCATCTTCTCTGAGAAAATACAAGATGTGAGGTGGCCAACAGAACATAAAGCTCCCTGTGGTCCATGAGTGCATCGCACAGTCAGCCAATGCCTTGCCTAGACACAGTGAGTGATCAGAATACGTAGTACGTACGAATATTTCTTTCTGCTCAGTGTATTCTTTTAACAGAAACAGTATTTACTGGAGCAATATGTGCATTTCTACGCATTATTTTCGGTCATGCATTCGGTAGTCCCAGCTGCTAAGTGGCCGAATCCCAGACCACTTAGCAGAGGGGACCGCTGGATCAACCGCACGATTCATCGTGAAACTGGTTCCACTTTCAACTGGTCCAAGTCACTAAATGGTCCCACATTCAAAGTGGGACCTGTCCAATAAACCACTTTGAACTGGTCCCACTCCAGATTTTTGCCTGGGACAACAAAATGTTGTGATGTGCTGTTTATGAAGCATTACACACTAGTTTTGACACACCAGATTAATCGGGGCCCTTTTTATTCCACACATGACCATCGTTTCCTTTACTTGCCAAAATTGGCTGCACCGGCATGCTGCAGCAACACGGAGCGCAGCAGCTGAAGTGCCACAAAACAAGCAATACAAGACAGCTGTCAGTTTACATGTGGCACGTTTCATACAAAGTACAACTTCTCTAGGTGAAAGCAGCTTCCGCTATAATAATCAATCAATGGTGGGAATTTATTTGGCAGACTGTCTTTATGCCCATATGGTGATTTAATAATAATAATAATAGTATTTATTTCCACAAACGTGGCGGAGCCAGAGACAAAAAGCTCTATCAGAGCTTGGCAAAGGCCTCTGGCACCTACAGCCGGAGCATATCATACAGTATATTCAACATACACAAATTAAAGCATTAAAGCAGTATAATACATACACTAATTAACACTCAAACGGCAGATTACATACAGGATATTCACAACCAAAACAAGTTAACAAGTTGTCAAATCACTCAAGCAATCAATAACCCAGATAAAGTAGTATCACTGCTATTCGAACTAAATATGACCGCATACCAGTAACCAACGATGTTAAAAAAAAATAGTGATTTAAGGTGATCATTTGATGGGAGTTGAGAATTCACAAAGAAGCCGAGCTCATTCAATAGTCGGGGCAGTCGGAAAGATATGCTTTGCTCACCATGTACCAGCTTCGATTTCTCGGACAGTCCCATACAGCATCTCGCCTGGTTTTATCAGTGGAGTGCAGCTGTAGCTTCCACAGTTTCGCCACGAAAACCACCGCCCCCCTTGACCACGTGACCATCAGTAACGAATCACGACAAAGTAGCCGGAAAACCGCGCCAAAAAGCGCGCGCTGGCTGATTGAACTGCGCATGTGCGCTGCGTGCCCTCTCCACACCCTCTCACTCAAATTATCTCTCCCCCCCCCATGTTCCGAGCGCTTCGCCAGGCCATCTGCTAATATTATCGGGAAGCAGAAAGTGAAAATCCAGAAGACGAAGGAATTCACATGTACAAATTTATTGACACGGTAAACATATACACAAGAAGCAACATTTGAATGCAAGTAAATCTACACGATTATTACAGAATACTGCAGAATAAATAAAGAATAAATAGTGCCGAGCAACAGAGAGCGTGACTATCATATTATACAATCCTTAAGTAACCCTATTCGGTTTGGAGAAAGTAGATATTATTATACACATATATAGCACATGATGAGTCGCAGAAGCCATCCGCTTCATCCCAGCACAACTGTCGAATTTTCTGGTGACAGGGGCCACATGCTCGCGGATCGCAGGGCCACGAACAGCTGTCGGTGTCTGAATGAAAAAAAAAAAAGGAACCTGTTAACGATATGGTAAACCCGAGCACAGGCAACGTTAATTTGCTGAATACGCTCTGTAAGACATGCTATCGTTACGCGCCTAATGTCGACTAATGACAAAATTAGAGGAGCCCTGCGTACGCGATGCACGCTGGTTTCCTTTTCATGCACACCAGTGTATTAGACATCAGACACATTCAAATAGCGGAACAAAACGCAACAAGTAACGCCACGCAGTATCATCAACCATGATCATGACTGATAACTGGCAGAAAGTGATGTAATACGGGTCAAGGCGTACCTCCATGCACACAGTTAGGCGACAGTATTAAAAGTCTGATCACTGACATGCATCATACGTTTGTCTACTTACCTTTCATTAAGGCGTTCGTCCATGGCTCGAACATCTTCGAAATCCACGAAACGAAATCACCGTCTGCTCACATACGTAGACGCCAGCTACACAACGGTCAGACGGGTCGGCGCCTCGGAGAAACGAACGCGGGCGAATCCACCGGTTAAATGAGCCTCAGCCAATCATGATCGAGAAAGGTCACGTGGGGGACCGGAGCCAATGGAAAGTAAATAGCCGGAATTTGGCGGGAAATGCCAGCGGCGACACTATTGTCGCGGCGGCGAAACCCGCTTACTGTGCCTCCTCTGGTTCTATAGCTCTTAGTCTCTGTGCGTAGTTGCGCCATATCAAGAAGTTCCATATTATTCTGCATAATCATTGTTCTGTATGCATATAGGCACCTATATTTGTAGAAGTTGGTTGCTCTCATTATGCCATAGCGTTGAAAAAGTGGTCTGGGCGATTGGTAACCATCAAGGTTGGCAATAGAACGAATGAACTTATTTTGGGGGATTACCTGTACAGAGTTAATGTATGATAAACTTGTCTACCCCAAATTAGGTGGCAATAATTGAGCAGAGATAAGAAGAGTGTGTTGTACAGCATTACTTTTATGTGACAAGGCAAATCATATCTAAATCTATATATTCTTCCAGCGGCGTTTGCAAGCTTGGCACAGACATAGTTAGTGTGGGCATCCCATGATAAGTGTTCTTGAGAGTAAACTCCCAAGAATTTAGTTTTGTTTATGATTTCAACATCCGACGCTCCCATCCTCAGAACCATGTCGGTACCAACAACTTTGTTTTTTTTCCTAAATATAATTGCTTTTGTTTTTGAAGGGTTCAAACGAAGTGAGTTTTCTTGCGCCCAAAGATTTATATTTTGGAGTACAGTGTTTCCTTTTTGTATTAAACGCTTTAAATATTTCTCTGCGATTAGTACTGTGGTGTCATCTGCGTACAGAACGAAATCAGCGTCCGCATTTATTGAGACTAAGTCGTTGATGTATAAGTTAAAAAGGAGTGGCCCAAGGATACTTCCCTGCGGTACTCCGATAGTGACGTCCAGAGGTTTAGATACGTCACTTCCTAGCACTACTTTCTGGCACCGCTCACGCAGGTAGGATGTGATTAGTTTCAGCGGTAGACCGCGCACACCATATCGCTCTAACTTTGATAGAAGTATATCATGCTGTATCAGATCGAAAGCCTTTGAGTAATCTTGGAAAATTGCTAGTGTAAGCAATTTCTGTTCAATATTATTAATAATCTTTTTTTTTTTTTTTGCATAAAGGAGTGCATCTTCTGTAGAGCGACTTGCCCTAAAACCAAATTGTTCATTTGCAATGCAGTTATGCTTTGTAAGAAAATATGATAATCTTCTACATATTAACTTTTCGAGCAATTTTGAGAACACGGGCAGGATGGAAATAGGTCTGTAGTTCGCGTACTCTCTGCAGCGGTCTCTCTGTTTGCGTCACAGCGGTACTGTTCGCGTCACTGTTCGCGCGCGAACAGTACAAATCATGAGATAGTAATGTACACGTGTACATTACGCTTATTCAATCTAGTTCGCAGAAATTGTTTGTATTTTCTATTTCTCTTTTGCAATATTCTCAGCACATCTCTTGTCATCCAAGGTTTTCGCATTTTTTTATTTTGTGTATGTTTTCGGTACGGAAACGCTGTGTCGTAGAGGTCTATGAATCTGGACAAAAACATATTATATGCCTCTTCCACACAGTCAGTGTGTATTACAGGCTGCCAGTCCGCTGACTTAATGGCTTCCCTAAAGGATATTGGCCTGCCCTGTGTAATATCTCTACTCCTTGTTTCTTTACAACTGTCCACTTTGCGCATTGCTTTAATACATATGAACACTGGCATATGATCACTAATCGCCGCCTTGATTACACCGCAATTGGTGACCAAAGGGCGGGGGCATTTAAATTCTTGAACCCGACAAGTGCTTTCAATTACTCGCTCCCGAAATGTTGCCGAAATCACAGCATAGCCACAAGTGCAGCTGGGAAAGTACACCAGTAAGGTGTCACATGCCCCATTGAGAAACGGGTGTCCTGCCCTCCACCAAGATGAAACTTTAGATGACATTTGTTTTGGCTGCACTGATAAAACTATATTTCTAGGACGACCATGTCAAAAAGGTTTGTAGAAGGGGTGGTGGGCATAACAAAGTTATTTGTACTTTTCTCATAAATGCCATGATTTAAAATATAAATGATAAATGTTGTGCACCTCACCACATAACCGCTGCTGCGTTGCACTCAACTATATATAGCAAGCTTTTTTTTTTTACTACAAGGGATAGCACAGCAGGTGCGAGTGCTGTAGCCACAAGCATTAAAAAAGAAATTGTCAATATTCGTGCATATATGTATAACAATAAAAATTACTGTTTTCTTGCAGAAGCAGCCTTTTGTGTCTTATTCTCAGCTAGCTGAACGGTAAAAAATTTAGGTAGTAATACACACACCATTTTTGCATGGTTATGGTATATCCTATGGATGCAATGTAATTAGCTTTGGGTCGGTAAGTCTATTAAACAGGCTGATATAAATACAGTGTAAGTATAATACGAATATAAATAACTAAATATTTGATGCTATAGGTTTAGAACATCACATGCACATGATGTCCAGTGGATCTTACTGAATTATTGTAAAGCTATTTTCTGCACGTCCATTAACAGTTAATAAAATATCTAATGAAAGACATTTCAAAACGTGAACACACACGACATGTCCACTGGATATTCAAAATTAATGTCAAGATGTTTTCTGGACGTCCAGCAACCGGTAAAAGGAATATCCATGGAAGTTCCATTAGACAACAGTTGAACGTTTACGGATATCGTGCAGGTATCAGATATCCAGTGTCGAACATTCTCTGGATGTCTACAGGATGTAACATGGTTGTATGGGCTGTATCACTTATGGAAAATCTGTGAGCAAACATTGCTCTCATACGTTTTTTCATCTCTTGCACAAGGACATGGTCCTCATCCCTTTCTTCTAGACAACCTTCCAGCACACTGCGCACAATAATAATCAAACTGAAAGTGCAGGATTTGTCCTGTGACCATGATGTTTGCCGATGCATGTTTGCTCCATGATGTTTGCAATTTTTTTCAGAACTCTGACAGATTTTGCATGATACACCATTCCTTAGGGGCAACAGCTATACTTTCACTTGTGGATGCAAGCAGCGTTCGTAGGTGTTTACGGTTATCAATTAAGCTGTTAATCTTCATTAGTATACTATGCCATTTAGTGGGAGTATCAGGACGTGTACCAGTGATCGTCACTGATCGAGTCAGTAATGGGATCATTTTCATTATCTTCTAGTTGTTCTTCCGGAGAAATGAACTGCAACAAACTTTCTCGGAAATCAGCTTCAGCGATCTGCACCAACTGTGTGGACTTGTAATGGAGTTTTTGAACAAAGTCTCGACACTGGGCTATGAGATCGTGCAATTAGTCTACATTAGCAAACCCATCATGAAGCCATGTCCATGCCATGGCCGAGGGACAAAGGATTGCTCACACCAGCAAGACTTGCTGCATGCTTAACATTTGAGCCGGAGTGTATTACGCAGCAGTATGACTTTCGAAGTGATGTTGAACTCGTCGACGTACTTTGTATACTCGTCCGATATGACAATCCCAGTGTGCCGTTCGAAGAGGTTGCGTGTGGAGAGAGTCACACATCGGAATCCAAAGTCAGTTGAAGTGAGAACCTGAATGAGAACATCGTCGCTGCAGCCAGTTGGACCGATTCATTTGCCTAATGTCATAGAACTATTAGCTGCATATAGTATTCGCAAATATGGCCACTGTTGCGTGAAAACTGAAGCTCGGGTTGCAGTCTTCAGCAGACACTTGCCGTCGCAAAAGTGGCAGCTGATGTAATGAAACCCTTGCGACGGTCCAGAGGTCAAATGTGAGGGCGCAAAAGCTTGCCCCGTGCAGCAGATCTTCTGCCTTGTAATGTAGTTCACTGTAAACCTCTTACAGAGCACCCCTGGAGATAGTCGTTCTGTCAGGCAGGCCCTCTGCTTTCCGGATAACATGATACTTCAGCAGGAACTCCTGGGGAGTGACAAGGAATTTATAGCACATATCACATTAGAATTACGAGCAGAAGATAAAACCATAGTGCGTATGATAGCCCTACATGTCAATGGGCATGTGTTCCCCTGTAAGCCCTCGCCAGCCACAAGGCTGAATGGCAGGAGATCTCTTGCAACCCATAAAAGGAAGTCCCGTGCAAGAAGGCTTTTTTTTTGTTCCATTGCACGTTGTAGATGGTCACGGTGCAACGTTGAAAAAAAAAAATTAAACCAGAACGGGGAGGCAGCTTGCTTCCTTCGCTGACGTTGTGGTCATCCCTCAGAGGTACAGAGAGGTTGGAGGTGGTAACAACAAAAACTTTATTTTCGACCTAGGAGAGTGGGGAGTTTAATCGCCACAGGCGATACTCTACGCCATTGCTGGATGGAATGGGGGGAATAAAATAACGAGCCCCTTCACAATAACGATCGAATGGAGGTGGTAACTGAGCTTGCGTATTCCTTAATTTTATACCTCAAGGCAAGAAGAGATACTATGCACTGTCACTACTGTCGCTACCTTCGGCATGCATGATTCCCGTTCAGCACACTCATCGTCGGGCACGGGCAAACGTCGCCGGCTCGTGCACGAAAGCGAACAAAACCGGGGAGACGGGAGCTGATATCATTTCTCTTGGCTGATCTGGGCCCTCCTCATGTGAGTGCGCGTGAGTCATGTCATGTAAGTACCAGAGCTCTCTGCAGGGAGCGAACGGTGCTTGGGGCAGTTGAGTTTCACCGCCGCTGGATGACCTCTGACATTCTCTTATTGGTGGGCACTGGCAAGTTCAATGTTAACCTATGAGGTGTCCACATCCTCGTGTTGTTCTCCCACTTGCGGCTTTCCAGTGTCATGGACTGTTGCACGGCGAAACGGACACTTCGCGTATAGCAATCTCTAAACAGCCAACTCTCGCCGGGCGAGAGTTGGTGTTCAGAATATTGTTCGACTCTTTTTGAGATGCTACAGGAAGCCGGCCCCTGTCGCCTGCCGGCCTTCTATTTGATACCAATACACTCTACCAGTGTTTACGACTTTCATTAAAGGCGTTGCGACACTTTCTCTGGTGTGTTGAAACATAATATATATGCATCGTACTCATTCTGAGAACACCGTGGAAAAAAAAAAAGCTTCTTTTCCTCTCGCTAGATGGGTTCGGAAAATAGGCGCGGCTACAGAATGACGACCCACGGTGTGACCTCATGGGCCTCTCTCCCTCATTTGGCTTGGGAGGCGCCCGTCTTCCCTGGCCGCTCCTGTGTGACGTCACCGATGTCGCTTCTCCTGGCCGTTGTTCTCTGCTTACCTCGTGCACCTGAAAACTTGAATATGGGATTATGTCGGGTGATAAAACAGTTTTTCGTATTTATGTGGGTGAGCTGGAAACCAACTGTCACAACGCCTTTAAAATCCAGTTGCTGGACCTCTCTGTGTCGTCGATTCGGGTGAAGGAATGTATCAACTGGTGGCAGCGGTGCACGGCGGACCTCATGTGCTTCGAGTATGTAAAGGTGGGTACTAGCTTTGCTGATTAGTTGTAACCAGTATTTAGCCTAGTGTTCTAAATAGGGTTAGTTGACCCTACTGTCGAGGAGTCCCCGTTCGTATGCCTCATAGTATTGTTTTAGGCAAAGATACTCAAGTATGAAGCAAGATTCACTCAAGAAAGATGACTCGTTAGAAATATGTGAGGATTTAGGTATTGACACTTCGAAATTGAAGCGAAAGCCCCGCATTATTGGAGCCATATTGAGTGCGGATATCGTCGATGATGACGTCCAACAAGCCTGGCAGATGATAAGTGACAGAAGGGAGATGAAAGAGAGAGAGAGTATGCTTAGCAAATATAATTATTAGATATTCACCTTAAATTGCAAGTCGAGCGCAACGAGGAAGATGATAAAATTGCTGAGACTAGCTTCCTCAAGTAATGCAGGTGAAGTCATTTAAAATGACGAATTTTATGGAGCCCTACAAGTTGGGAGAGGACATAGGTATGTACCTAGTGTTCTGCAACACGATGACCCGGTTCGTTTCCCAGTTTGCCGATCAGAAAAGGATGACAAGCGTCATGTTTCGTCTAAAAACGTTCCGTTTTAACGTTCCGTCTGTGATCTATCTGTTTTGTCTATCTGATCTATCAAGAAATTTTGCTTGTCCTGTCATGCTTACAGTATCCATGAGGCTACACTCTGATATACCATTAGCGGTACCTATGATATTGTTAATTGCAATAGGATATTCACCTCGGCCAGAGCAACCTGACACTTGCGATCTAATTCCACTGACTGAGCGAGATCCATTCTGTACTTCCATCATTGTGTTACTCAGAAACACATCCCTCGAGCTTCCCCCTGTCCCCCACTCCTTCCTGCTGTCCTCTCTCCCTCTGTCCACATCTGTACGCCGATCATAGCCACAGTTGCTTCGCGGCGCGAACACGCAATCAAAAAAAAATAAAAAAAACATCCCTCGAGCTGTTTGACAGTAAAGTGACATAGAAATGGTTCGTCATTTTTTATTAATTTTTTTTTGTTCTGAAACGAGATTATCGTGGCGAGACTTTAGCAAGAGGGAAGACTACTTGCGGGAAATTTAAAATTCGTCATAGCGTCGTCTCTTGAGGCAAAAGTGAATTCGCCATCTGTTTAAACATGTCACAAAAGAAGGGAAATTTAAAATGTTGTATAAGTAGCACATCTATTGAACATGACACAAAAACCTAAAGGGCGCGATATTTAAATTACTCGTGCAGGTAGTCGCATCTGTTGAACAGCAAACGAGCCAATGCTGCTGCGGTAAATTTAATATTTCATAGAAGTGGTGCCAGCCCTTGACGACGAAATCTAACAACTCCGTGGCGCCATCAACGGCGTGGCGGCACAAAACAAAATCAAACAACGTCTACCAGCCACAATTCTATTCTGATTAACCATTCTCCCAAACATGCCGAGCCCATGGCCTACTGGGTCGAAGTGCTCGGCTGACACCTAAAACGACCGAAGTTCGATTCCTAGTTTGTTACAGCATTGCTGTCATTATTGTTTACGTAATAATCTTATCAATGATATCATATCAGTAGGATTAACTATGATATCATATTACTGTTTATCTCTGGCAGCGTATCACTGATTAACTACCTTATCCGCTGACATCGCTGATATGAGGGCGGAGGGGCCTGATGTCGACTACTCGGGATCTGGCCAACGAAAAAAATGTGGCTCCTACGAAATGACCCCCCGAATTCGCCATAACACATGCAAAATCACCACATCACTCCGTTCAGTTCAAACCAAATTAATAAAACAGCTTCTTCTGCCTGCTTAAATGTGCCCTTGGCACGTAGCTTTAAAATACCTTTAAGATTCAAGTCATTGTCTTTGGTGAAACCGTAGCTTCAATGAGGTGAATCACCAAAGACAATGAGGTGAATCACCAAAGACAATGAGGTGAATCACCAAAGACAATGAGGTGAATCACCAAAGACAATGAGGTGAATCACCAAAGACAATGAGGTGAATTATATTGATTATATTTTAACGGCTTAGTTACCTCTTCTGCTCGTCTCGGCCTCCGTTTCTCTATCTGACGCCATGAGTATCTATCTGCGAACCATCCTCGGTAGGACTTATGACTGGCGGCAATCCTTACTTGCTCGTTGGAGGAGACCAACTCCTGACTGGGTGGCAGGTCTGATGTCCTTACACTACCGTGAGGTAGTTCTTCACCATCCTGGTGCCTTTGATCAACTAAAAGCTAACGTCAGGGCTTTCTACAAGGTACCAGGATTTCTCTCGGCGTGCGTCGATTTTCTCCACGGTATTCTAGGCCAAGGATGTCCACGTCTTCTCGATGAGGGCATGGACTTTGTCCGGTTCCTCGCCACGAACTACCATAGACACATCAGGGAAGCCGACACCATCCATCTCATAGTCATGATCGTTACTGCGATCGAGGAGTCTGATCCGGCTACCCCAATGCCGAAGGACGTCATTGAGATCCTCTTGCGCTCCGTTCACTGCCTCTAGGACTTCAGTGTTCCACGTCTTGACCTGACTTTGACCCCTGCCTGCCCCTGGACCCCAATGGCTTCGGATTCATTGGCTCCCAATAACTGTTGGCGCTCAACCTCACCTCCCCGTGGTGGGAGCTGGTAACGGGCTCGACAGCCACAGCGAGTCCGGCCAACGAGGCTCTGAGCGCCAATCACAGCTGCGTAAAAAGCAAAAGAGAGAAATTTGAAGACAAAACGCAAAGGACAAGGAGCAAAGGAAATCAAAGCAAATGAAATCGAAAATCAAGAAATCCGGAGTCATCGCGCAACCACCGACGTGTTCTGGCCTAGGCAATCAAAGCGTGCCTTGGTCAGTTCAAGTCGGGGTTCAAAACGGAAATGTCCGACCCGTTATGCCTGCGCAAAAGTTAAAAAGATGTTATGCGCAGGCAAATCGGGTCATCGGGCAGAAGAAGTAGCCTGCGTCAAAGTCAAAGAATGCAACATCATTGAGATATGAAGACTGGTATGGCTCAACTACGTTAACACGACAACAGATTACACGACAAAGAACAGTAGAAGCGAGTGCATGCAGGTCTCATCGGAACTGATATCCACGTGAAGAAAACAAGAAGAAAAGAACTAGGAGTCCTTCGGAAAACGCACGACACGACTACGACTGTGACAAAGGAAATTGCGAAGAATTGTACCCATTTCGGACATGTGACTCTTTAAGAATACGGTGATACGAATGAGACAACGAAGGGATAGTCGGAAATGATTGCGCGACAAAGATACAACAGCAGTACACCTCGTGGAAAAGATCGTACTGCCGTCCGTAATGTGACTACAAATGCGACAAAGAAAGAAGAAGAAAAAAGAATGACAAAGAAGATGTCGCACCTATTTGGGACCTGTGAGTCTTTAAGGATGAAATAGCGAAACGACACAACGAAAGCGATACAACTACTGTACACCTCATGGAACAGAACAGAGCAGAGCAATATCGTTCTCATGGCTCCCTCGATAATGTGTCTACAAATGTGACAAAGAATGTCGAACAGGATGTCGCGCCTGTTTCAGACCACAGTGACTACAGTGACAACCGAGGAATTGCCGGAAAGGATTGCGCGGAGCACACACCCTATGCGAAAGCGGTACATCAGCGGTACACCTCGTGAAACCGGATAGAGCGATATCGTTCTCATGCTTCCCTCGATAATGTGCCTCCAGATATGACAAAGAATGTCGAAGAGTATGTCGCACCTGTTTCGGACCTATGACTCCCTCTAAGAAGGAAACTGACGATGTGGCAGTAGGAATGTGACAACCAAGGAATTGACAGAAATGATTGCGCGAAACAGATACCCAATGCGAAAGCGATACACCAGCGGTGCACCTCGTGGAACCGGACAGAGGAATATCGTTCTCATGCTTCCCTCGTTAATGTGCCTCCAGGTGTGACAAAAAATGTCGAAGAGGATGTCGCACCTGATTCGGACCTATGAATCCCTCTAAGAATGAAACTGACGACGTGGCAGTAGGAATGTGACAACCAAGGAATTGCAAGAAAGGCTTGCGCGAAGCAGATACCCAAAGCGGCCTCAACTCGTTGAACAGATATATTCCCTTGGCCTAATGTGACTACAAATGCGACGAACAATGTGCACGACGAAAGTGACAACGAATGAATTGCCGTGATGAATTGCGCGAAACAGACACCCAATGCGCACCCAGCACCACCTTTCCGAGCGAGCTTCCGAACTTGATGGCTCCGTACCTTTCTCTTCGACAAGCAACCCAGCAACCGAGGATGCACATCTACAACGTTGCAATCTCATTGTCCCAGACTGTGTGGCCCAGACAGTACACCCATGTATCAAATAAATAGTTTTGAACCAAAAAAGCTTGTTATTTTGAATGCAATGCATCTATTATAAGTGCACGTGCACGGTGGGCTGGTAGCACAGCCTCGCCAGGGTTTTAAATAGAAAGAAGTTGATGCAACTCAAATGGAATTACGCAATGCGTAAAAGAAGCAAAAACGATGAGCCAAAACAATTTTCGAATAAAATTGCTCAACAGCCACACACTTGATATGCTAACCTAGCATCTCCCCAAGCAGAAAACAGTCACTTGACCCAACATGTACACCCCCAACGGCCCCGTACGTACCCCGCCACACTCCATAATTGCGCATTAAATTGAAACCTACACTGCTGCTACACTGCTGCTATACCCCAGCACAGAAAACAGACATTAAGTGGCATTACAACGCCGCCAGACAGCTGACAGCTTGAAAATGTCAGTACAGACGAAGTACATCCCCACATCCCAGTAAACCACGAATGTACAGGGGATATCCGGGATAGATCCCGAACGTCCCGTAGGTCCAGATATTCCTCGGATACCCACTGTACATCCCGGTAGAGCGTTTTGGAAAATGTGAACGTCGTAATTACGTCTTGTGAGGCAAGATAGACCAAGGGAAAGGGGTGAAGAAAGGTGTTAACGCTGGTGACGGACCCGATGTCCCTGGCTATCTGCCAAACTCAAAAATAAGATTCAGGAATACGGCATTTGGATAACACACAGACAGTTTACTAACACTTTGGTATGATACATACAATGAAAGACAGTAAAGATATACCTAGCAATTTGGGTGATGAAGGGCCGAATGAGCTAAAGCGAGGATCCAACAGACTAACGACGTATGGTGATGAACGTCGTACAATGAAAGAACTCAGAACAGCACGTGGCGCGCGCTTATAAGCATGTAGCGGCGCCACTGCTGGCTTATGACGATGACGGTGAGGTCGAATTGAACAGTTTGGCTATCACACGCCCACCTCAAAAAGATGAAATGTCCTCATTTCGTTATTACACTGAGGAAAAATGAAACGTTACAATAGTGGTACGACAATCTACAAATGTCCTCATTTCGTTATTACAGTGAGGAAACTCTACAATAGCGTTAATGCAGAAGTTAACAGTTTAAAATCGAAGCTGTTCTGAAACAGGATAAAAAAAAACAAAAGAGAACATGATTCATGCCAGGGCCCTTGGCAGAAGCATGCAGCATCCTTTGTCCTGAAATGCAGAACCTAGATTTAAGAGAGTTTGATAATCCACCCTCAAATGAAGTAGTAGAATCTCCTGATTCTAAACACATTGTGAATTTGATAACATTGAAGAAGAAAGTTCGTAGTTCAAAGTTCGTAGTACATGATATAGCACAGCATAGCATGAGTAGCATTGTGACATGCAGTACATACACAGTACATGCAGTGATACGAAAATGAAGAGAACTAGTGTGAAGTAGTGACTAAATTCGAAACACTAAATTCGAAATGCAGAAAGTTGATCTGAAGAGGTCAGTAGAAGGGAAATGCTAAACAGCAACAATGTAAGCGTGTGTTTGAGTGTGGCTGTGTGCGTGAGTAACTAAGAAATGTGGAAGTAACCCAAAGCGAAAAACACAAAAATGACCGCAAAAATGCATATTGCAGACACTGGGTACATTTAAAGCAATGTAGTACAAAGTCATTTATGGACCAGAGCGTCCCCTGTCCATGAATGGACGACATTCACCAAGGCGTCCCTATGGAATGTGTGTACTTTGAAACAGTCAAACAAGGTCGTACGCATGTAATGGTACCCTTTGTTTGGTGACGCGTCCATACCTTGTCGTGTAAGGTGGACTAAGTGTTTCTTCGGATTCTGAAGAACTGTCTTGATGAACAGAGACATTCTCGTCACTGTCTATATCATGAAACGTAATGTTAGGATCCCAATCTGGCTGATCCTTGAACAGTTTCATTTGTGAAACATGAACTGTTTGTTATTCCTTCATCCAGACTTTGAACAGTACAAATGTCATGGGGATGAGTGGAAATAACTTTGAATACCTTGTCCTTGTACTTAGGATCAAAAGGTGAAGTTGAAAAGGATTCTATCCAAACTAAGTCACCCGCAGAGAACTGCGATGGGTTTCGACCGTAGTCGTAACGTCTCTTCTGAGAGGATAGAGCTTTTCCTAGGTTTTCCCGTGCTTCTGCACGTATGTCGTGTAGCATTTCAATGCTCTGAAGTCGCGACATGTCGTCAACGATTACACCAACCTGTATCTCGTTTTCAATACGAGGTTCAAATCCAAAGAGAAGGAAATGTGGTGAAAATCTAGTAGAACCTTGTCTTGAAGTGTTTATGAAAGAAGTGGTGTTTGCAATGTATTGGTCCCATTTTGACGGATTCTCAAAGCAATATTTTTTGAGAATATTCTTTATGGTGGCTACAGATCTTTCCACGAGACCATTTGCCTGATGGAAATAAGGACAAGAAGTTGTGTGTTCAATTCCTGTTGTGGTTAGGAATTTTTCCATGTTCTGACTCATGAAACCTGAACCTTGGTCAGAAACAATTGTCATAGGAATACCAAAAGTTGTGTTGATCTTTTCCTTAATGAACTGTATGATATGTGACGATGCTGTTGATTTCACAGCCTGTGTTACTACAAAGCGTGTAGTGTGGTCAACACATACAATGATGTACTTGTTTCCACTTCCTGTTTCCGGAAGTGGACCAATGTGATCGAGGGATATTGTGGTGAAAGGTTGTGTGGGAATTGGTCGAGGATGTAAGTATCCCACGGGCTTCGATGTTTGTCTGTTGAAGCGCTGACAAATGTTACAACCCTGGACGCACTCTTTGACGTCCTTATTAATGGACGACCACCAGTATTTACTCAGAATACTGCTTTTGGTCTTGAATTTGTCCATGTGACCACGTTTATCATGAAACTTAAGCAATATCTCTTTTCTAAGAGATTCTGGTATGACAATCCTTGTTTTTGTCAGTCCGTTTTGTTGAGTGGTTTTGTGGCAGAGTATGCCACTCGACAACATGAATGTATTCCGCATGTTCTCAGCTTTGCGAGAAGAAATATTAGGATTTTTGAGGACTTCAAAAATCTCTAATAACGACGGATCTGACTGTTGGTGGTTGGAGAGATGAGAATTCTCGGCAGTGAGAATTAGTGACGCAACCAAAGGTTGTGGGATGCGTGATAGAGCATCAGCGACAACATTGGTTTTTCCCGAACGATGATGTATCTTCAGAGGAAGTTCTTGAAGATCGAGAACCATGCGAGCAAATTTTCTATTGATTTGCTGTGCATTGGTCATTAAGGAGACACTGTAGTTGTCTGTCCAAACATGGACGATAGGCAACCCGTACACATAAATACGAAATTTGTCTGTGAGTGCCCAATGAAGAGCAATGCATTCGAGCATGTTTGAATGCAGTTTTTCCTCTGTTGTGTTGGTTGCTCTGCTGGCATACTCAACAACATACTCTTTTCCATCGTGTTTCTGTGAGATGAACGCTCCTAGATGTTTCGCTGAAGCGTCAACATAGACATGAGTTTCTCTGTCTGGATCAAAATGAGCCAAAATAGGTGGATGGTGTTTTGGTGCTTTATGGCACAAGAGCGACTAAGGCCAAATAGTGCCAAGACACATGATTTATCTCTGTGCTGTGTTTTGCATGTTCTATGCTGGTTTGAAATAAGAAGGATATTACGTGTCATTGATTTAAAAGGAGCTGTGACTGTTTTTGTTTTGACTACAGTGCTAAGAAAAAATAGGTGTGTTGTTAAGCAAGGCACGGAGAAGTATGTGGGATTTAGCCACGGCAATATACTGCCACTGATACTCTCCGGCCTCCCTTCTGTAACTGTCGCATCCATGGCGCCCACCGCACTGCGAGGGTCCAGAAGCTTTGGGAAAAAGTCTCTGGCGAGGGAGTCGCCTATTTTCCTCTGTCTAAAAAGACTTCGAGACATTTCCGGGGCGAGGAGCTCACCCGAACCACCCTACCCATGTTGGGATTCTGGGCATCCCCAGGCGAGGGAGTCGCCATTACTCCTCTGTCCACAGGACTTCGAGGTATGTCCAGACGGGTGGTTGTTTATTCTCCTGGTTCCGTCACACCCACAACCAGCAGACGCCCTGATGAGATGCTGAGCTATATTAACTTAGTAAGGCCAGTTGCTTCTAGGTAGCTTAACAAGCATTCTGTGGGAATCAGCGGATCCTCCCCAAGCATTAGTATGGGATGAAATGGGATACAGTAATCTGAGAGCATCCCGAAATGGTGCTTGTATTGTGCCTCATATTTTGGGCATCCAGACAAAATATGTATCACAGTAAGAGGTACGAGGCAGACATTGCATAATGGTATAGTCTCCCCTTTTAGCAGATACTGATGGGTCATACGCGTATGACCTACGCGTAGTCTCGTTAGTATAATTTTTTGGGCCCTGGGCATGTCTGTATTTGTGCACCAAGGGTTTACTGAGGGTTTTACCATTCTTAGTTTATTTTCAGTGCATAAGTCCCACCGTTGTTGCCATCGTTGCCTAGTGTTTGAATGCTAGGGACCGGAGATCGGTGTGCGGCAATTTTGCCTCCAGGATATGGTGGTGTTCACTTACACGTGCTGCTCTGTCAGCTCTTACATTACCCTTAATGCCAGTGTGGCCTGGAATCCAACAGAAAACAATTTCTTTTGATAGTGATGTCAGCTGTCGTACTTTGTCTATTATTCGGGCAACAATAAAGTTTTTTGTTGACGTTTCATGAAGGATAGCCTGGATTGAACTTAGAGAGTCAGTGCAAATAATGAAGCGGTGTTTAGTATGTTGCTCAATGTACGTCATAGCCATATGTAGGGCATAGAGTTCAGCGGAGAATGATGAAAATTGCGGTGGCAACCTAACAGAAAAAGTTGTTTCTTCACAAACGTACGATGCCCCTACCAAGTCAGACGACTTAGAGCCGTCCGTAAATATAAACGTATAACCATCATATTTTTCCTCGACTTCTTGAAACCAACTCTGGTAGACACAGTCTGGGGTGCTACTCTTGGGTAATTTACACAATGTAAGGTCAACCGCAATAGGGTTTTGTTCCCATGGCGGTACACCTGCTGTGTGACGTAGAGCAATGTGCGATAAATTTATGTTTATACTTTCAAATTGTTGGTTTACACGAATGCTAAAATCGCTGCTGCTGCTCATCTCAAATTTGTGCCTATACGAAGGTTGAATGACTTGCTGATGTGCGGGATTGTTAGGGAGGGCCGCTGTCTTCACAGCGTAGAGCATGCCTAAGAAAAGTTCAGTGGTGGTTCATTACCCATGATATACAAGCTTTCTACAGGAGACGTGCGAAATGCACCCAGGCAGCACCGGAGTGCTTCATGATGTACCGTGTCTAGAGTGCGGAGATAACTACGTGGAGTAGAACCATAAACAAAGCAACAGTAGTCCATTTTCGACCTTATCAAAGCTCGGTAGACCTTTAAAAGTAATGTGGGATTTACTCCCCATCTTCTGTTCCCAAGTATCTTTAATAGCGGTACTATGCGCATACAACGTTCCCTCAGCGAGAGAATGTGTGCCCGAAAGTTTAATTTACGGTCAAATATTACTCCCAGAAATTTTTGTTGTTGCTCAGTTTTTAGGAGTTGTCCGTCGAGGTAGAGCTCAGGTTCTCGGACAACATTTCGCCGGCGTGCACTACTCTAGTTTTGTCCGTTGAGAACTGAAGGCCATTTTTTTCGCTCCATATTGATAGTCGATTTAAGCACATTTGTAGCTGTCGCTCTGCGGTCCTTAAGTCGAAGTAGCACACTGATATCTGGAGATCGTCAGCATATAGTGAGCATGAAATATTGTTTGGTATTTCTCTCGTTACAGAGTTAACCAAGACTAGGAAAAGGGTAGCGCCCTGTGGGACACCCATTTCTTGTGTGAAAAGTTTGATAGTGAGGATCCGCGACGGACTCTAAAGACACGGTTTGATAGAAAATTTTTGATGAAAACTAGAAGGTTTCCATGTATTCCCCAGGTCCGGAGAATATGCAGTATACCATATCGCCATGCTGTGTCATATGCTCTGGTGAAGTAAAAAAAGACAGAGAGCAGATGTTTCTTGTTCAAGAAGGCTACACGTATCTCTGCCTCAAGTCGAACGATATGGTCTGTGGTTGAGAGATATTTGCGGAAACCGCACTGTAGATTTGATAGCATTTCATTTTGTTCCAGGTAGTAAATTAATCGACTGTTCACCATGCGTTCCATCGTTTTGCAAATACAACTCGTCAAAGCTATTGGTCGATAGCTTGTGGGTAAAGAAGCATCCTTCCCAGGCTTTGGGACAGGGATAACCACAGCCTCCCGCCACGATGAAGGAAACTCACCCCTGTCCCAAAGTCGGTTGAAGAAATCTAAGAGTGTACATTTGGAGGATTGGCTTAAATGAGTAAGCATTTCATAGTGGATATCATCTGGACCAGCGGCAGACTTGTTTCCACGCTTCATAGCTCTATCCAACTCTTGCATAGAAAAAGGTAAATTATATGGTTCTGTATTATCCAAAGTTATGTCAAGTTGTTTTTTCTCCGATGCCTGTCGGAAAGCTTGAAATTTCAAGTTACAGTTGCAGCTGCTAGACAGTTTTTGAAAAAGATCGCCTAGTGCATTTGCTTGTTGCCCAGGATCTGTAATTTCTTGTCCGTTTTGCATTATTATAGACGGTGGCCTATTTCTATAATGGCCATGTATTTTTCTTATCTTCTCCCACACCTTCTGCGAGGGTGTCTCTGGGGAAATTGTTGATATAAATTGCTGCCACGATTCTCTCTTGGCATGGTTGATTGTTCTACGGAACAGTGCTTTCATCCTTTTAAAAAGTATCAAGTTTTCAGAGGTGGGATATCGTCTGAAGCGAGTCCATGCTGCATTCCGTTTACGACGAGCTCTTAGGCAATCTGCGTTCCACCATGGCTTGGGGTACATTGGAAAACGATGATGTTTTTGGAATTGAGGCCTGTGCGGCCTCTACAAGGACAGAAGTCAGGTGTGATGTTGCAGTTTCTGCGTCGTCACTAAGCAAACTTCCTTGTTGTAGGTCAGCTAGTGATTTAAATGTGTCCCAATTTGCTTTCTCAAGGAGCCAACGACGGGGACGGTTCGGGACACACGGCTGCTTCTTACAATACTTGATTACAACAGGGTAATGATCACTGCATAAGAGATTCTCGTATGTCTCCCAATGTAGTAAAGGAGTCAGTGATGGTGAGCACATAGACAAATCAATAGCCGAGAAGGTATTCGACGCAGAACTAAAAAAGGTAGGCTTTTGGGTGTTCAATAAAACTAGTTGCTCTTGCAGAATAAAATCCTCTATTACTTTTCCTCTAGAGTCTAGGTGTGTGCTTCCCCACAAAGTGCTGTGGGCGTTAAAATCTCCAAGAAGTAAAAAAGGGGGTGGGAGTTGCTGGCACAAATCCCTTAACTCTTCACGAGTTACACGTTGATTTGGACGGAGATATAGGCAACATAGGGTGGTAGTGCCTTTGAAGGCCACCCTTGCAGCAACAGCTTCAAGTTGCGTGTTCAATGTAATAGCATTTGATGATACGTCGGGCCTCACAATTATCGCAACTCCACCACCACGTTCTTGTGGTGATCTGTCTTTTCTATAAATATTACTTCTTCCAAGTCGAAAGCGGTAGTCAGGAGACAGAAAAGTTTCCTGAAGGCAGAAAGCAATAGGTTTGTGCTTCTGCATCAAATCCTTTATATCCTCTATATTTCTTCGGACGCTGCGACAATTCCATTGAAGAAAACAATGGTATTCCTCACTCATTGAGTATTTGTATTTTCTGTATGTCCTGGATTTACACCTGGACTCTGAGAGACATCCATTTCTGATGTATCTCCCTGTGTCATATCCATGACTCTAGGGATTTCATCATCTGTGGTTTCGGATGTCACTGACCGTGACCTATGCTTATTTTTTGTTCTTTTTTGTTCTTTTTCAGGCATCTTGCCTGTGCGGTGTTTTTCACCGCTGCTAGTTTTTGTTCTAGGGTTGTGTTTTGGTGTTTTTTGTCTTCACGATTCTTTGTTCTTTCGGCGGGTAAGGTGACCCTTGATGTACGTGCCGTAGTGCACGTCGTAGTCCCCCGATCTTGCCCGCCAGTTTCGCTTGTGTTATTTGAGGGTGTTTTCAGACTTGTTGGAGGGGGGGCTATAAACAACACGGGAAGCCCAGGTAATAGCTCTGTTTGTACAGAAATTGTTCTCTTTAAGGTGGTTCGTACAATATCTGCAAAAGACTGTGTGGAAGCAATGCTTCTTGACGTTCTGAAAGGTGTGATTCGTTTTTTCGCTTCATGGTAGGCTAAATGTTCTGTTACTCTTAGATGTTGTATCTCCTTCTCCTCCCGCCACCGTGGGCAGCTACGGTTATAAGCTGCATGGGGGCCAGAGCAATTGACACATTTTGGTTGTTTAGTACAATTTTTGCTATCATGTTCTTTTCCTCCACACTGTGCGCAGGTCTCCTTTCCTCGACACGTTTTAGTGGCATGTCCATATCTTTGGCATTTGTAACACCGTAACGGATTTGGTACGTAAGGGCGTACTTTACAGTTCAGGTAAGCTACTTTGATTTCTTCTGGTAGTTTTGTCGTGCTGAAAGTGAGAACTAGATTTCTTGTCGGGATTTCCACGCCATTTCGACGTATGTTGATTCTCTTTACTTCACAGATACCCTGGTCTTTGATATTTTCCAAGATTTCGTCTTCAGAGATTTGCATTAAGTCATCTACTGCGATGACCCCTTTACTGAAGTTTAAACTTCGGTGTAGGGATACCTCAACCGGTATGTCACCCATATTGGTTATGTGCAAAAGTTTTTCGAGATTCCCTGGAGGTTTGACTTCAACGAGGAAGACTCCATTCCACAGTTTCGATATCTTTCTCGCTCCGCTGAATGATTCTGTGATCGCCCTATTTATGACAAAAGGGGACATTTTCCCAAGTGGGGTCTCTGATGTTGAGTGTATAACCATGAAAGTTTTGTCTTGAGAGTTATTTATCTCAAAAATTATGTCTTCGGTCCGCGGCCTTTTAGCAGCCACGATCGTAGTGTTGTGTTTTGAAAGAGCCATATGAAAAAGCTAACTGTTCGTTCTTTGCCCAGTCCGCCCACCACGGAGCCCAACAAGGGGGCATTCGTCCGAATACCAGACTTAAGAAAATAATATACCCAGGCACAGGATTTTATCTGATAAAGCAGCCCTGCACAAGGTTGACCCTTGCTGCCAAAGCCAGAAAACAGGAAGATAGGAGAGGAGACAGTAAAGGGATAGGAAGGAATGGAAAAAAGAGAGGAAGGCAACTAGCTGAATGACCCTGGCCGGGCCTTCCAGGGTCCCCGTCTTCAAGAATCTGGGGTCAAAGTGACGTGTTGCTTCCCCCACAGGGCCGCAAGGGTCCGAAACATCTGTAGGTTCAGCTCAGTCACCAGAGGTCCCTTCTCCCTGGGTACGGGTTGCCACACACAGCTCGGTGCGGGGGTCTACTACTCCCATGGTGACCCTGCCATGCGGTGGGAGAGGGCTACTGCGGTAGGCAAAGCCTGCCGGGCGATGGGAGCGCCACTATCCCGACGCCGGGCCAAAATAGGTGGAGATTTTAAAAGAGATTTGAGGTTACGTACAGCCTCAGTGTGTGTAGGTGTCCATTCTGACGTAATGTTGGTTTTGCCAGTGCTTTTGGACTGTTGCTTGTTTCGCAAGAGGAGTGATAGAGGTCGCGCAATTTCAGCAAAACCTTTGATGAATTTGCGAAAGTAAGAAGCAAAGCCCAAAAATCTCTTAAGTCTTGTATTGTGTTCAATGTATCGGGGTATTTGTCAACAGCAGCTGACCTCTCCGGATCTGGCAGTTTACCCTCATGAGATACAATGTAACCCAGAAACTTTATATGGGTCTGAATGAACTGACACTTATTGATCTCGATTTTGAAACCATAATTTTCCAGTATGGACATAGATTGGTCAAGAACATCGAGATGTTCGTCTATGGTGGAAGTGTAGATACAGATGTCATCGAAATAGACAATTACAACGTCCTTCCACTTGAGGGAATGAAAGGCTTCATCCATTACTGCTTGCCAAGTGGCGGGAGCACCAGTTGGACCAAAAGGCATTCGAACGAATTCGTAAAGACCGTCAGGTGTAATGAAAGCTGTCTTATGCTGGTCAGATTCCCTTATTTTGATGTTTAGGTAACCTTTCTTTATGTCCATAGTGGAAAAGTATTTGCCTTTCCCTACTCTGTCAACAGTATCATCAATTCGAGGCATACTATACACTCTTTTGACGGTTTTCCCATTTAGCTTACGGTAGTCAACAACAAGTCTGCGTGGTGTTGACGGATGGAATGGTTGATCAACAACGAAAACTGGGGAAGCGTAATGAGACTCAGATTTTCGAACAAGACCTAATTTAAGCCAGTTGTCGATTTCTTCTTTGATGAATTTTCTGTCATTCCATGAGTAGCGGTAAGACTTTACGCGAACAGGAATGCTGTCAGAGAGATCGATGCAATGTTCGGTCTTTGGACAAAATCCGATGTCATACTTTTGCTTAGAAAACACGTTCGCGTGGTTAAGAATGATGTCATGGAGTTTCTTAAGCTGTGTGTCATTTATGTCTGAGGTTACTTTGTCTTTAAGTTTGTCCAAGTAGTTCAAGATTTCAGCATGCTGTACTTCAGTTTTTGCATCCGACTCTCGTACAACAACCCTATCCAAAGGAATGATGTCATTGACTTGTACGGTATTCACAAGCAAGAGGTCAGATCCTTTTCGTCGTTATGCAACATGACATTTTCACATACCTGTGATGGCTGTGTTCTATGAAGGTCGACAACATTGCGGAATTCACTAACACGTTCACAAACACTGCTGTTCGCCGGAAAACTGTTTGACGAACTTGTTCTTGCGGAGACTGATGTTGCTTGACGAGATGGTATCTTCACCTTGTCCTGGGATGCCCCGATGTTGGGGCCGTCCTGGGGTGCCACGATGTTGGTGCCAGGGAGAAGTGGGAATGGACAGTTCCTTGGTGTAGATTTACGTTGTGTTGATGAACACGTTGATGTCGAGGCTTTGTTGTTGTTTACTTGCACGTTGTTGGAAGCGTGAAGGATGTGATGTGTTTTGATGTCTGTCGAAGTGTCTTGATCCTTGGATGTCGTGTTGTAGAAGATCCTTTCCTGTATGGGTTGAAATTCTTCAGCGTGAGATGGAGAAAGTTCCTGGAGGAAGTCTTTCTTTAAGAACATGCTGTTGAAGATGTTCTCCTGGTGGGACTTTGGAGGTGACTGGATGGAGACGTGTCCATTAGGCCAAACAGTGATTCCAAGCTTGGCAGATGTGCGCCAGTCGCTACCAAGTATGAAAGGATATATGATGTTAGTGACGATAGCAACTTGAAGAGAAACAGTTGTGTTCGCTAACTTCACTTCCACGACGGCTTCGCCGAACGGCATGGACTCGTTATCGACGGCGATCATTGCTGAGTCACTCCATGGTTTTATGTTAATACCCCAAAGCTCTGCTTCCTGTTTTCTTAAAATTGAGATGTCTGCACCCGTGTCAACCAAGGCGTCGACCGGTGTGTTGTTTACAAGAATCTCAATGACGGGTCTCACGGGGTGTCTAGATGGTAAGTCGTGTCTTATTGAAGCAGTGTAGCTGTGTTTCTTGTCTTTGTCTTGATGTTTGGTGTAGTCCTTTGGGTCTTTGTATTTTAGGCTTGATTTGTCCGATGTTTTGGTGGAAGTAGGAGAATGTTTCTCACCATTTTGCAGCGATGAATACTTAGGCTGTGATGTGGACGAAAAGCCTTGCTGACGTTGATGTTCCTTCTTCGTGTAGTCCTTTGGCTTGGCTCCTTGTTGACGCCAGTTTGGATCACGGTGTTTCTGAGAAGGTTCGATCTGTCGTGCCACATCCAGTAGACATGTAGTAGGAAGTGAGACTTGTCCTCGTTGCCTCGCTCTGTAGACCCATGGTGATGTAACGGATCTTGTCACGTTCCCTGAGCTGATAAGGGCACTTGCAGAGTATTTTGATCTTTGCGTGAATATAGTCAGAAATGGATTCTTCACTTTTCTGTACTCTAGCTTCACAATCGCGATTCCAATCTGGTAGATCTGGATGATAATCAAATTGCTCTTTCAAACCTTTGACCCAGTCTTGCCATGTGACACAACTTCTTCCGGATCCATCGTCCCAATCCTTGGCCGCACCACGAAGCTTACTCTTTGCAATGGCTAAGGCGGTATAATCGTCCCAACCGTACTGGATACGTAACACATCAATTGATGAAAGCCATGCGCGAAAATCATCGTTGGGCCGGCCATAAAAGAACTTCAATGTCTGACTAAGGTCCGGGGTGGTTACTATCCTCTGTGGTGTGGAAACCACCTGTTTCAAAAATCTCAGCTAACTGATCGATGGTGATCGGAGCAGATGAACTCGCGGTAGGTGTCTTCTTACTTGTTTTGTTTGTTGGTGAGGCTTGTTCATCCTGATGTTCATCTTCGGATGATTCGCATTCTTCCGATGTTTGGTATTCCTCGTTGTCTTTGGTGGGAATAGCACTCGTAGATGCATGTTTCCTCCTTTCGTCGTCTTCCATGATGAGAATTGCTGCTTGACGAGGATCAGCGTTCTCTGGGAGTGTGAGAGTACGTGAGACGCACTCTTCAAATAACTCTTGTGCTGGACGCAAAAGAAGTCTCAACACCTTTGGACTGTCCATGAAAGGACAAACTCAAAAGACGATATTTGTTAAGACACAACGAAAAACGAGAGACGGAAACAATACTGAACCAAGCTCCAGACAGGTGTTACCAGCAGAACCTAACATCGAACGTCGCGTTCGAAATTGCGAACAACTGAAAAACGCACAAATGCAACGAAAAACTGAAGACGCAATTAATGCGTGACAAAAAAAGAACTAGAAGTTACGGAGGGATAGAACTGTTCGAAAAATGCTATGCAATGCGTTCGAATGACGAGGCTAAGCCTAAATCGAACAAGCCTTTCGAACTACGTCAAAAGCGTAAGACTTGCCGTAAGCGTAAAGTCGAAGTACTTGCAAAAAATTCATATGGTATCAACCAGAAGTGAAAAATCTGACGAATCACTTGCCGTATCCTGTCGGCTGCGCCATGTGAGGCAAGATAGACCAAGGGAAAGATAGAAAGGTGTTAACGCTGGTGACGGACCCGATGTCCCTGGCTATCTGCCAAACTCAAAAATAAGATTCAGGAATACGGCATTTGGATAACACACAGACAGTTTACTAACACTTTGGTATGATACATACAATGAAAGACAGTAAAGATATACCTAGCAATTTGGGTGATGAAGGGCCGAATGAGCTAAAGCGAGGATCCAACAGACTAACGACGTATGGTGATGAACGTCGTACAATGAAAGAACTCAGAACAGCACGTGGCGCGCGCTTATAAGCATGTAGCGGCGCCACTGCTGGCTTATGACGATGACGGTGAGGCCGAATTGAACAGTTTGGCTCTCACAGTCTCAAGCAGGACATGCATAGGGCATGCGTGCAATCCTTCTTGTAGCTTTCTTTGCTTTTGCAGAACACTGATGTACCGTATATTGTTTGGTGTGCGTTCACTTATACCACGTTGTACTGCTTAATACGATATAATAATGTGTCTCACAGTGAGTTTACAAGGAAAACTTAGTCGATGGTCGCAGTCGGTTTTTGAGCGACATGAGCGATATGCAGCATCAGGAGAACATTAGAGAACAGGAAACCGACGCACACACCAGCGCTTGCAATCCGCATTATTTACTGACACAAAACTTGTGCAGAAACTCTGCCGCTGCTCGTCGTTTCCCCGTACATGTGGTCACCGCTGACTGCTGCAGTCGGAATCTGCCCACTGCTACCCTGATCTGCGAGAGTGGAATAATGCAGTGTTGTTTCTTAAAGCACCGATTTCTCAACAACAGGCTTTGTTGCCACTGACATGCATAATATCATGCGTTATCATGTAGCATATAAATATTTTTTCGATGCACTACAAGCGTATAACGTCGCAGCCGCGGTCGCAACTGTTGCACGCATGCGAGCCACATTGGTATCCAATCCAAGACCGGCTTGGTTGCTCGCGCTTGCTCGGTTTGCTTGCTTTTTCTTCGTTGCGCGTCGGCGACTGGTGTGGCGTTGAAGATTGACGGTTCGATAGCTGTAAGTACAATTCCTGAGCAATGATGCGCTGGTTGGCGGGCATCTAAACTGAACATGATTTACTTTACAGCACAGAAGAAGCCTCATTCTTGAAGTATGAAGACAGACAGTGTAAATATTTCTTACTATTTTATGCGTCGCGTCTCGAAACCTTTAGTGCCTCAGTGAACTACCGAAATTGAAATTCCTGGTACTGGAGCTTCAACAAGCCAAAGCATGAACAGGAATATCTGCAGAGAAAAGCCAGAAACCAAGCGCGTTTGACGATTGCTACGTTTGGCAGTGGACCCAATCCAGAAACGCCGGCGTCTTCTGCAGTTTCGCGCGTCAAAATTGTGAATGAAACACCTAGTGCAGATGACGCCGCCCCAGGGATTTGGCAGAATGCAAATGGAGAACAAAATATAACTGAAATGGCAACAAGGGTGGCCTATACCCCAGCGGTAGCATCACGCGATTTCATTGACTGTGGTGAAAACATATAAAGTGGCAACAGTGAATCAAGCGATTGCAATGATTTTGGCACAGCCGATCTATGTGCGAGCTTACGAAGCTGGCCACAGATCAGAATATTACGCACACTGCATTGACAAATCTTCTAGGGATACTCCGCAAGCACGCGTGCTACTAGGACGTACCAAAGGCGCACGTACGCTTTTGGAGACGCCACGGTAAGCTTCTGAACACGTCACCGCAATGCCACCCGGAGGATATTGCCATTTTGGCTTGTCTGCCACTTTAAAACGACTCATTGAATTAGCAGATCAAACCCCTGTGCATGTAACACTTTCATTCAACATTAACGGACTGCCTCTGTCGAAAAGCTCAAAGAAGGAGCTCTGACCGATTCATTGTCGTGTACAGGAATTTAAAAGCATGCCTCCATTTACTGTTGGGGCTTATGTTGGCAATGCAAAACCGTTGTCATCGAACGACTTTCTTAGAAAGTTTGTAGACGAGCTGCTGCTTGTTCTGGAGGAAGGAATCGTGATTCGTAATATGGAAAGTTACTGCATCATTTGGATGCATGGTGTGTGATGCACCAGCGCGTGCATGCGTGCACTTCACAAAAGGTCATACCGGCTTTTCTGGATGCCCAAAATGTACAGATGAAGGTGAATACAGTGAAGATAGATTGCACTATTTGACAGCTCCATCCTATCCAAGAACAGACAAATATTTCCGGGACCAAAATGATGCTGATCACCACCGTGGTGTGTCCATAATGACAGATCTGCCCATTGACATCGTTACTACCGCACCATTGGATTACATGCACCTGATCTGCCTAGGTGTCGTAACGAAGCTAACTGTCCTTTGGTCTTCGGGTCCACTGTCGGTAAGGCTAAACCCCCAGCAAAGAAATGAATTCATCGAAAGGAGCGTTTTCCTTCAGCGGCATGTCCCGAAAGAATTTGCGCGTAAGCCAATTGGAATCGAGGAGGTGGATAGGTGGAAGGCCACTGAATTTAGACTACTGCTACTTTACACCGGGCCGGTCATACTTGAACGTGTACTACCGCCGCCACTATTCAGGAACTTTGTCACCCTACATTGTGTAATTTCGATTCTGGCATGTCGCGATCTTTGTGATGCCAGGTCTCTGCTGACGTATTTTGTGGAGACATTCGCTGACCTTTATGGACCTCACCTTGTGTCCTACAATGCACACGGTCTTCTAAATTTGCCAGCTGATGTAAATAAGCATGTCCCTCTGGACGCTTTTAGCGCCTTTCCATCCAGCTACAAAAACATGTTGCTCACCGCAGTACCGTACCTATAACGCACCAGATTTTGTACTGACAACAGTAGGGCCAGATAGATACTGCATGGTTAATGGCCACATGGTTGCAATAGAAAACTTCGCAACAATACAGCCTTCTGGACAGTCCTGCATAGTCGGCCATTACTTGAAGCCAGTGTGTGACCTATTCTGTAAGCCGTTCCAGTCCTCACTGGCCGGCATCTACGTTGTATCAGAAGAACGGGAACTACACACATGACCACTGTTAAATGTAACAAAGCTAGTTGGCTTGCCCTACAAGGGTCAGCTTGTTGTTTTTCCGCTCATCCACCTGCTACAGTGATCACAATGCATGGTGCATCATTCACCTGCATATATATATTGTACAATAGTGCCTTTGTTCTAACACAGCATATCTACATGTTTTTACACAGACTCCATATGTAATTGTACACTTTTCGAATCGAGATGAAGTAGACATCGTCCCTTGCTCGTGGGTGGGTGGGAAGGATGTCCACAAGATATCCGCAGGATAATCCTTTCGGAAACCTCATATTTCGGACACCCACAGGATCAATTTCTGAACAACATCACATGCCGATATCCATAGGAGCTACTTTTTATGATATTTCATATTGAATGACTGGAATATATTTGTCATTAACAGGACGATGATCATGAATGATCATGACAAGAGTATGTTGGCACACACACCCCAGGCAAAAATCTCGACTGGTCCCAGAATGGTTCCAGTTGAATCTGGACTGCTTCCAGTTGGATGCTTGGTCGTGTGGGAATGGTCTGTCCCAACTGGATTTCCAAGTGGGGTGGCTGGTTTCACTTTGGTGACATCAGTGGTACCACTCTGGTCTGAGATGGTTCTAGGAGTGCCAGCTGGAGCCTCACTGGGACCATTTTGTTCCCAGAATGGTCAATTAACCCACTTGCCCAAGCTGGGCGGCTTTCTCGCTTCCCCCTTCGAGATTTCATCGTGTCCACACTTGCCGTATATCCTTCTGGTTTTGTTTGATCTATTACTATCTATTACTCTGAACTATTTCAGCACGTGCATGATCTTCTTTTATTGCTTTTTATCCAGGTGCACGCTTCTGCAATAAAATATATGCTTTAACTTGAATTCGTGCACATATTCTCATCTAAAGGTGAATATCATCACAGGATATTAAGAACCAGCGAAATGTCAAAGGATACATCTCAACAGCGACAAAAACTAAGTTCAGTAATTAGAAGAAAGAAACAGAAAAAAACGAAGGAAAGGTAATTGCAGAGTTTGATGCAAAGCAGAACCATGAAGGCGCCACGTCGGCTACAAGAGCCGAGAGACGGAAAGGGTGAAAGGCGAGATGCGTGACTGACAGACTGACTGCTGACAGTTGGGAATTGGACGCGTTGCAGCACATTGGTCTTATCTTCGGTTGCTGTAGTAAGGATTGTGCAAGGTATATCTAAACTGGTAGCGGAAACAAGCGAAAATACCAAATCAGACCCATCGGCAAAGCCACCAGCAAGAGGCGCGAGCGATCGTGGGTGTTGACAGTAGAGGTACGGCGTAAACACAAAAACTTTACAACATGGGCGTGGCTTGTGTGTGTACTAATAGGTTATTCATAATTTCGATGTAGAAAAACTTTCTGTTACCCTGCTCGTGCACATATACGAAATCATCTACCACCCGAGTACGTTTCCGTGTCTTGCTCCTTTTGCACATGTGTCACAGTGGGCGTCCGTGCATATCTGTATCCGTGCATTGTGTCCGTGCATTGTAATACTGAGTTGGTGCACTTTTTGGGTTAAAGAGGAAACGACGTTCACATCTCGGAGCTGTAGGCCAAGAACCACTTGTGTGAACAGATAAATACAATGCATCCCCTGTTGGTGGCCTCACGAAAAAAAATTTCGTCATGGGGCGAGCGGCCATGATAGCGTGAGTGTTAGCAGAAATCAGCTGTGCACCAATGATGCCATGTTTCATTGCAATTTACCTATAATAGCCACTCACTGAATAAATGCAAACGTCTAATCACTACGTGTACGTGTAGCTCTAGGAGAGAAATGGAACTTAAGTGAATCTTCCTAATTTCTGTGTGGTCATCTCGATGCCCGTCAGTCTGGAATTGTAGAAATCTGTGATAACTCTATGTATTTAGAATTGATCTGTTTAATTAAACCTGATGTGATTTATTTTTCTGCATTCTCGTCTGCTGTTGTTGCTTGGGTGAGGGAAAGGGTATAGAACGCAAACAAACTGCGCGAATGTAAACGTGCCATAGCTAATTATGCACTATTTATTATTCATAGTGTTGACGTCATCCCTGACGTTATTTATTTACAATCGTCCGCTCAACGGATGGATGGCGCTGGCCGTCTTTATCATGGCGTCATTCTGGACACACAGGGGCCTGTGGGAGTTGCGCTACCTGTTTAGATATACCTTGGATTGTGTATCTTCTGCCCAGTATTTGCGTGTGTTTTCGTGCCCTTTCTAAGACAGTGCGATGACAGTCGTTCCTGTGCAACACATTGCCGGAAGAAACGGACGGTGAAACGACAAGCCGGACTGCACGTAGTGTTTCTGATGTTCGCAGGTATGAGTGATGACCGTGAAGTTTTGATTACTATTAATTAGATGTTCCTTTTTTGAAATTTAGGAGGGGCTTGAAGAGAAAGAGCATAAGAAGATCCCGAACGTATGGTGAAGGGGAAGGGGGCATATGTCGCGACCTGCATGGAAAACAGGAGTGTCATCATCTCTGAGAAAATGCAAGATGTGAGGTGGCCAACAGAACATAAAGCTCCCTGTGGTCCATGAGTGCATCGCACAGTCAGCCAATGCCTTGCCTAGACACAGTGAGTGATCAGACTTATACTACGTAGTACGTACGAATATTTCTTTCTGTTCAGTGTATTCTTTTAACAGAATAAACAGTATTTACTGGAGCAATATGTGCATTTCTACGCATGATTTTCGGTCATGCATTCGGTGGTCCTAGCTGTTAAGTGGCCGAATCCCAGACCACTTAGCAGAGGGGACCGCTGGATCAACCGCACGATCGTTTCATCGTGAAACTGGTTCCACTTTCAACTGGTCCAAGTCACTAAATGGTCCCACATTCAATGTGTTCAAAGCTTGCAAGAGTATGCTAGCGAAGTGTGCTCAAAGCCTACACAAAACCTTGGGCAATACAACTGTCACCGTCTCTCTCTTTGCATTCACAATGATAGACATGGCTCAATGCACAGAGAACAATGGCAGTCGTCCGTTTTCTTTTTAACTGAGAACCGCATTAATTTGAGGATATCATGCCACACTACGTAACGCTTTGAGAGTAAATGCCTAGAATTCATTCGAGATGACACATCTAAATAAAACACAAGTGCCTCGCTATTTACCTTCGTTTTTGCTATGGAGTAGCCAGAGGTTTATCTACCCCCAGACTGTTTTTCATTAAATAAACGTGACTGACTAGCTTCCACCAGCAGCCCCTTGTTTGTTACCTCTACTATTGGCAGGTGCTCCTGAATTCGTAACTAGTGCGTTTCATGTGGTACACCTTTGGTAGCAGAAATATGTGGTTTTTCGAAACCAAGCTTTCTAGGCTAGGCAAGCTAACCTAGCTTTCGGGTACAAGAATGCCGCGCAGAGAGAATGTAAAACATACCTTTTCGCAGAAAGGTGTCCACAACTGGTGGGAGCTCATCTTCGCTGCTGTCCATGACTATGGGACAACGAGGTCCCTTCAGGTGCAGCTCATTCGAAGCATTTTACTCGGATGTGTATTGAGAAGGTGGCAGCTTTTGCTTGCACCATTGTGAGGTAAGAATACAGGCCAGTGAGCCATTGGCACATGCGTGCAGCTATATTAATAAATAAAACGTTTAACGTTTAAAACGATTATGTGTGTCTGTTAATATACATACTCAATGGTCCATTAACGCGAACTTCGAGTTCGTATTGGCTTCCTGGGGGGGGGGGGGGGGCAGGCTTTTCGAATCAGTCCTTCCACTTTATGGGTGGGTAGGTCATGCCACCTGCATACGTCTCCTGACAGCCAGGAAGACGACACGACTTCGATTTCATTTCGATCAATAAAATGCACGATAGCATACTGCACCTACATGTTCAGTCGAGCACAGCACGAAACAATAAAATAGCATGTATTGAGAAAATGGAAGTCACGGATTCCACCACCAACACATAGAAAGCATAGGCAAGACAAATGGGTGCCGCAGGTTGAAATAACGTAACTATCTTTTCAGGTGGATACAATTGTTGGTGACGTATCTGATATTCAATGGAGAGAAGCGTAATGTAGGGGGAAACCTTTAAATACAGGGTGTTCCAAATTAAGCTTTCACTAGCACTTTATAAATAGGCGAACCAAAGAAAACTGGTGCTATTTTTTCTGTTCCTTGAGTAGGAAACAGGTGCTGCTAATTATGTAGCACCTGATTCTTACTCAAGGAACACAAAAGATAGCACCAGTTTTCTTTGGTTCGCCTATTTATAAAGTGCTAGTGACAGCTTAATTTTGAACACCCTGTATATTACATGAAACTAAGTGTCTCAGAATGAAATATCGTAGTGATCGGAAACGTAAGAATGGTGCGGGATTTGAACTTGGCGTCGCTCAAACCTCGCATCCAGCGAACTGTTGGACCAGCGAAGTAGAGTAACAAATCCAATTGTCATCGAAGCTCAACTGTTTCTTTTTTTTTTTTTTTAATCAGAGTAGCACTATGCTTTGCTCATGCTTTGAGATGACTATATACTTGAGAGACATCTGTGATCTATCTGTTTTGTCTATCTGATCTATCAAGAAATTTTGCTTGTCCTGTCATGCTTACAGTATCCATGAGGCTACACTCTGATATACCATTAGCGGTACCTATGATATTGTTAATTGCAATAGGATATTCACCTCGGCCAGAGCAACCTGACACTTGCGATCTAATTCCACTGACTGAGCGAGATCCATTCTGTACTTCCATCATTGTGTTACTCAGAAACACATCCCTCGAGCTTCCCCCTGTCCCTCACTCCTTCCTGCTGTCCTCTCTCCGTTTGTCCACATCTGTACGCCGCTCATAGCCACAGTTGATTCGCGGCGCTAACACGCAATCAAAAAAAAATAAAAAACATCCCTCGAGCTGTTTGACTGTAAAGTGACATAGAAATGGTTCGTCATTTTTTATAAATTTTTTTTGTTCTGAAACGAGATTATCGTGGCGAGACTTTAGCAAGAGGGAAGACTACTTGCGGGAAATTTAAAATTCGTCATAGCGTCGTCTCTTGAGGCAAAAGTGAATTCGCCATCTGTTTAAACATGTCACAAAAGAAGGGAAATTTAAAATAGCACAAGGGCAAATAGGGAAAGTAGCACATCTATTGAACATGACAAAAACCTAAAGGGCGCGATATTTAAATTACTCGTGCAGGTAGTCGCATCTGTTGAACAGCAAACGAGCCAATGCTGCTGCGGTAAATTTAATATTTCATAGAAGTGGTGCCAGCCCTTGACGACGAAATCTAACAACTCCGTGGCGCCATCAACGGCGTGGCGGCACAAAACAAAATCAAACAACGTCTACCAGCCACAATTCTATTCTGATTAACCATTCTCCCAAACATGCCGAGCCCATGGCCTACTGGGTCGAAGTGCTCGGCTGACACCTAAAACGACCGAAGTTCGATTCCTAGTTCTTATAATCTTATCAATGATATCATATCAGTAGGATTAACTATGATATAATATTACTGTTTATCTCTGGCAGCGTATCACTGATTAACTACCTTATCCGCTGACATCGCTGATATGAGTGCGGAGGGGCCTGACGTCGACTACTCGGGATCTGGCCAACGAAACAAATGTGGCTCCTACGAAATGACCCCCCGAATTCGCCATAACACATGCAAAATCACCACATCACTCCGTTCAGTTCAAACCAAATTAATAAAACAGCTTCTTCTGCCTGCTTAAATGTGCCCTTGGCACGTAGCTTTAAAATACCTTTAAGATTCAAGTCATTGCCTTTGGTGAAACCGTAGTTTCAATGAGGTGAATTTTATTCACCAAAGACAATGAGGTGAATCACCAAAGACAATGAGGTGAATCACCAAAGACAATGAGGTGAATCACCAAAGACAATGAGGTGAATCACCAAAGACAATGAGGTGAATCACCAAAGACAATGAGGTGAATTATATTGATTATATTTTAACGGCTTAGTTACCTCTTCTGCTCGTCTCGGCCTCCGTTTCTCTATCTGACGCCATGAGTATCTATCTGCGAACCATCCTCGGTAGGACTTATGACTGGCGGCAATCCTTACTTGCTCGTTGGAGGAGACCAACTCCTGACTGGGTGGAAGGTCTGATGTCCTTACACTACCGTGAGGTAGTTCTTCACCATCCTGGTGCCTTTGATCAGCTGAAAGCTAACGTCAGGGCTTTCTACAGGGTACCAGGCTTTCTCTCGGCGTGCGTCGATTTTCTCCACGGTATTCTAGGCCAAGGATGTCCACGTCTTCTCGATGAGGGCATGGACTTTGTCCGGTTCCTCGCCACGAACTACCATAGACACATCAGGGAAGTCGACACCATCCATCTCATAGTCATGATCGTTACTGCGATCGAGGAGTCTGATCCGGCTACCCCAATGCCGAAGGACGTCATTGAGATCCTCTTGCGCTCCATTCACTGCCTCTAGGACTTCAGTGTTCCACGTCTTGACCTGACTTTGACCCCTGCCTGCCCCTGGACCCCAATGGCTTCGGATTCATTGGCTCCCAATAACTGTTGGCGCTCAACCTCACCTCCCCGTGGTGGGAGCTGGTAACGGGCTCGACAGCCACAGCGAGTCCGGCCAACGAGGCTCTGAGCGCCAATCACAGCTGCGTAAAAAGCAAAAGAGAGAAATTTGAAGGCAAAGCGCAAAGGACAAGGAGCAAAGGAAATCAAAGCAAATGAAATCGAAAATCAAGAAATCCGGAGTCATCGCGCAACCGCCGACGTGTTCTGGCCTAGGCAATCAAAGCTGTGCCTTGGTCAGTTCAAGTCGGGGTTCAAAACGGAAATGTCCGACCCGTTATGCCTGCGCAAAAGTTAAAAAGATGTTATGCGCAGGCAAATCGGGTCATCGGGCAGAAGAAGTAGCCTGCGTCAAAGTCAAAGAATGCAACGTCATTGAGATATGAAGACTGGTATGGCTCAACTACGTTAACACGACAACAGATTACACGACAAAGAACAGTAGAAGCGAGTGCATGCAGGTCTCATCGGAACTGATATCCACGTGAAGAAAACAAGAAGAAAAGAACTAGGAGTCCTTCGGAAAACGCACGACACGACTACGACTGTGACAAAGGAAATTGCGAAGAATTGTACCCATTTCGGACATGTGACTCTTTAAGAATACGGTGATACGAATGAGACAACGAAGGGATAGTCGGAAATGATTGCGCGACAAAGATACAACAGCAGTACACCTCGTGGAAAAGATCGTACTGCCGTCCGTAATCTGACTACAAATGCGACAAAGAAAGAAGAAGAAAAAAGAATGACAAAGAAGATGTCGCACCTATTTGGGACCTGTGAGTCTTTAAGGATGAAATAGCGAAACGACACAACGAAAGCGATACAACTACTGTACACCTCATGGAACAGAACAGAGCAGAGCAATATCGTTCTCATGGCTCCCTCGATAATGTGTCTACAAATGTGACAAAGAATGTCGAACAGGATGTCGCGCCTGTTTCAGACCACAGTGACTACAGTGACAACCGAGGAATTGCCGGAAAGGATTGCGCGGAGCACACACCCTATGCGAAAGCGGTACATCAGCGGTACACCTCGTGAAACCGGATAGAGCGATATCGTTCTCATGCTTCCCTCGATAATGTGCCTCCAGATATGACAAAGAATGTCGAAGAGTATGTCGCACCTGTTTCGGACCTATGACTCCCTCTAAGAAGGAAACTGACGACGTAGCAGTAGGAATGTGACAACCAAGGAACTGCCAGAAATGATTGCGCGAAACAGATACCCAATGCGAAAGCGATACATCAGCGGTGCACACCGTGGAACCGGACAGAGGAATATCGTTCTCATGCTTCCCTCGATAATGTGTCTACAAATGCGACAAAGAATGTCGAAGAGGATTTCGCACCTGATTCGGACCTATGAGTCCCTGTAAGAATGAAACTGACGATGTGGCAGTAGGAATGTGACAACCAAGGAATTGACAGAAATGATTGCGCGAAACAGATACCCAATGCGAAAGCGATACATCAGCGGTGCACCTCGTGGAACCGGACAGAGGAATATCGTTCTCATGCTTCCCTCGATAATGTGCCTCCAGGTGTGACAAAGAATGTCGAAGAGGATTTCGCACCTGATTCGGACCTATGAGTCCCTGTAAGAATGAAACTGACGACGTGGCAGTAGGAATGTGACAACCAAGGAATTGCAAGAAAGGCTTGCGCGAAGCAGATACCCAAAGCGGCCTCAACTCGTTGAACAGATATATTCCCTTGGCCTAATGTGACTACAAATGCGACGAACAATGTGCACGACGAAAGTGACAACGAATGAATTGCCGTGATGAATTGCGCGAAACAGACACCCAATGCGCACCCAGCACCACCTTTCCGAGCGAGCTTCCGAACTTCCGAACACCGAACAGAAGAAAAAGATGGCTCCGTACCTTTCTCTTCGACAAGCAACCCAGCAACCGAGGATGCACATCTACAACGTTGCAATCTCATTGTCCCAGACTGTGTGGCCGAGACAGTACACCCATGTATCAAATAAATAGTTTTGAACCAAAAAAAGCTTGTTATTTTGAATGCAATGCATCTATTATAAGTGCACGTGCACGGTGGGCTGGTAGCACAGCCTCGCCAGGGTTTTAAATAGAAAGAAGTTGATGCAACTCAAATGGAATTACGCAATGCGTAAAAGAAGCAAAAACGATGAGCCAAAACAATTTTCGAATAAAATTGCTCAATAGCCACACACTTGATATGCTAACCTAGCATCTCCCCAAGCAGAAAACAGTCACTTGACCCAACATGTACACCCCCAACGCCCCCGTACGTACCCCGCCACACTCCATAATTGCGCATTAAATTGAAACCTACGCTGCTGCTACACTGCTGCTATACCCCAGCACAGAAAACAGACATTAAGTGGCATTACAACGCCGCCAGACAGCTGACAGCTTGAAAATGTCAGTACAGACGAAGTGCATCCCCACATCCCAGTAAACCACGAATGTACAGGGGATATCCGGGATAGATCCCGAACGTCCCGTAGGTCCAGATATTCCTCGGATACCCACTATACATCCCGGTAGAGCGTTTTGGAAAATGTGAACGTCGTAATTACGTCTTGTGAGGCAAGATAGACCAAGGGAAAGGGGTGAAGAAAGGTGTTAACGCTGGTGACGGACCCGATGTCCCTGGCTATCTGCCAAACTCAAAAATAAGATTCAGGAATACGGCATTTGGATAACACAGACAGTTGTATGAACACTTTGGTATGATACATACAATGAAAGACAGTAAAGATATACCTAGCAATTTGGGTGATGAAGGGCCGAATGAGCTAAAGCGAGGATCCAACAGACTAACGACGTATGGTGATGAACGTCGTACAATGAAAGAACTCAGAACAGCACGTGGCGCGCGCTTATAAGCATGTAGCGGCGCCACTGCTGGCTTATGACGATGACGGTGAGGCCGAATTGAACAGTTTGGCTCTCACACGCCCACCTCTAACAAAAAGATGAAATGTCCTCATTTCGTTATTACACTGAGGAAAAATGAAACGTTACAATAGTGGTACGACAATCTACAAATGTCCTCATTTCGTTATTACAGTGAGGAAACTCTACAATAGCGTTAATGCAGAAGTTAACAGTTTAAAATCGAAGCTGTTCTGAAACAGGATTAAAAAAACAAAAGAGAACATGATTCATGCCAGGGCCCTTGGCAGAAGCATGCAGCATCCTTTGTCCTGAAATGCAGAACAACCTAGATTTAAGAGAGTTTGATAATCCACCCTCAAATGAAGTAGTAGAATCTCCTGATTCTAAACACATTGTGAATTTGATAACATTGGAGAAGAAAGTTCGTAGTTCAAAGTTCGTAGTACATGATATAGCACAGCATAGCAGAGTAGCATTGTGACATGCAGTACATACACAGTACATGCAGTGATACGAAAATGAAGAGAACTAGTGTGAAGTAGTGACTAAATTCGAAACACTAAATTCGAAATGCAGAAAGTTGATCTGAAGAGGTCAGTAGAAGGGAAATGCTAAACAGCAATAATGTAAGCGTGTGTTTGAGTGTGGCTGTGTGCGTGAGTAACGAAGAAATGTGGAAGTAACCCAAAGCGAAAAACACAAAAATGACCGCAAAAATTCATATTGCAGACACTGGGTACATTTAAAGCAATGTAGTACAAAGTCATTTATGGACCAGAGCGTCCCCTGTCCATGAATGGACGACATTCACCAAGGCGTCCCTATGGAATGTGTGTACTTTGAAACAGTCAAACAAGGTCGTACGCATGTAATGGTACCCTTTGTTTGGTGACGCGTCCATACCTTGTCGTGTAAGGTGGACTAAGTGTTTCTTCGGATTCTGAAGAACTGTCTTGATGAACAGAGACATTCTCGTCACTGTCTATCATGAAACGTAATGTTAGGATCCCAATCTGGCTGATCCTTGAACAGTTTCATTTGTGAAACATGAACTGTTTTTGTTATTCCTTCATCCAGACTTTGAACAGTACAAATGTCATGGGGATGAGTGGAAATAACTTTGAATACCTTGTCCTTAGGATCAAAAGGTGAAGTTGAAAAGGATTCTATCCAAACTAAGTCACCCGCAGAGAACTGCGATGGGTTTCGACCGTAGTCGTAACGTCTCTTCTGAGAGGATAGAGCTTTTCCTAGGTTTTCCCGTGCTTCTGCACGTATGTCGTGTAGCATTTCAATGCTCTGAAGTCGCGACATGTCGTCAACGATTACACCAACCTGAATCTCGTTTTCAATACGAGGTTCAAATCCAAAGAGAAGGAAATGTGGTGAAAATCTAGTAGAACCTTGTCTTGAAGTGTTTATGAAAGAAGTGGTGTTTGCAATGTATTGGTCCCATTTTGACGGATTCTCAAAGCAATATTTTTTGAGAATATTCTTTATGGTGGCTACAGATCTTTCCACGAGACCATTTGCCTGATGGAAATAAGGACAAGAAGTTGTGTGTTCAATTCCTGTTGTGGTTAGGAATTTTTCCATGTTCTGACTCATGAAACCTGAACCTTGGTCAGAAACAATTGTCATAGGAATACCAAAAGTTGTGTTGATCTTTTCCTTAATGAACTGTATGATATGTGACGATGCTGTTGATTTCACAGCCTGTGTTACTACAAAGCGTGCAGTGTGGTCAACACATACAATGATGTACTTGTTTCCATTTCCTGTTTCCGGAAGTGGACCAATGTGATCGAGGGATATTGTGGTGAAAGGTTGTGTGGGAATTGGTCGAGGATGTAAGTATCCCACGGGCTTCGATGTTTGTCTGTTGAAGCGCTGACAAATGTTACAACCCTGGACGTACTCTTTGACGTCCTTATTAATGGACGACCACCAGTATTTACTCAGAATACTGCTTTTGGTCTTGAATTTGTCCATGTGACCACGTTTATCATGAAACTTAAGCAATATCTCTTTTCTAAGAGATTCTGGTATGACAATCCTTGTTTTTGTCAGTCCGTTTTGTTGAGTGGTTTTGTGGCAGAGTATGCCATTCGACAACATGAATGTATTCCGCATGTTCTCAGCTTTGCGAGAAGAAATATTAGGATTTTTGAGGACTTCAAAAATCTCTAATAACGACGGATCTGACTGTTGGTGGTTGGAGAGATGAGAATTCTCGGCAGTGAGAATTAGTGACGCAACCAAAGGTTGTGGGATGCGTGATAGAGCATCAGCGACAACATTGGTTTTTCCCGAACGATGATGTATCTTCAGAGGAAGTTCTTGAAGATCGAGAACCATGCGAGCAAATTTTCTATTGATTTGCTGTGCATTGGTCATTAAGGAGACACTGTAGTTGTCTGTCCAAACATGGACGATAGGCAACCCGTACACATAAATACGAAATTTGTCTGTGAGTGCCCAATGAAGAGCAATGCATTCGAGCATGTTTGAATGCAGTTTTTCCTCTGTTGTGTTGGTTGCTCTGCTGGCATACTCAACAACATACTCTTTTCCATCGTGTTTCTGTGAGATGAACGCTCCTTGATGTTTCGCTGAAGCGTCAACATAGACATGAGTTTCTCTGTCTGGATCAAAATGAGCCAAAATAGGTGGAGATTTTAAAAGAGATTTGAGGTTACGTACAGCCTCAGTGTGTGTAGGTGTCCATTCTGACGTAATGTTGGTTTTGCCAGTGCTTTTGGACTGTTGCTTGTTTCGCAAGAGGAGTGATAGAGGTCGCGCAATTTCAGCAAAACCTTTGATGAATTTGCGAAAGTAAGAAGCAAAGCCCAAAAAGTCTTGTATTGTGTTCAATGTATCGGGGTATTTGTCAACAGCAGCTGACCTCTCCGGATCTGGCAGTTTACCCTCATGAGATACAATGTAACCCAGAAACTTTATATGGGTCTGAATGAACTGACACTTATTGATCTCGATTTTGAAACCATAATTTTCCAGTATGGACATAGATTGGTCAAGAACATCGAGATGTTCGTCTATGATGGAAGTGTAGATACAGATGTCATCGAAATAGACAATTACAACGTCCTTCCACTTGAGGGAATGAAAGGCTTCATCCATTACTGCTTGCCAAGTGGCGGGAGCACCAGTTGGACCAAAAGGCATTCGAACGAAGACCGTCAGGTGTAATGAAAGCTGTCTTATGCTGGTCAGATTCCCTTATTTTGATGTTTAGGTAACCTTTCTTTATGTCCATAGTGGAAAAGTATTTGCCTTTCCCTACTCTGTCAACAGTATCATCAATTCGAGGCATACTATACACTCTTTTGACGGTTTTCCCATTTAGCTTACGGTAGTCAACAACAAGTCTGCGTGGTGTTGACGGATGGAATGGTTGATCAACAACGAAAACTGGGGAAGCGTAATGAGACTCAGATTTTCGAACAAGACCTAATTTAAGCCAGTTGTCGATTTCTTCTTTGATGAATTTTCTGTCATTCCATGAGTAGCGGTAAGACTTTACGCGAACAGGAATGCTGTCAGAGAGATCGATGCAATGTTCGGTCTTTGGACAAAATCCGATGTCATACTTTTGCTTAGAAAACACGTTCGCGTGGTTAAGAATGATGTCATGGAGTTTCTTAAGCTGTGTGTCATTTATGTCTGAGGTTACTTTGTCTTTAAGTTTGTCCAAGTAGTTCAAGATTTCAGCATGCTGTACTTCAGTTTTTGCATCCGACTCTCGTACAACAACCCTATCCAAAGGAATGATGTCATTGACTTGTACGGTATTCACAAGCAAGAGGTCAGATCCTTTTCGTCGTTATGCAACATGACATTTTCACATACCTGTGATGGCTGTGTTCTATGAAGGTCGACAACATTGCGGAATTCACTAACACGTTCACAAACACTGCTGTTCGCCGGAAATCTTCACCTTGTCCTGGGATGCCACGATGTTGGGGCCGTCCTGGGGTGCCACGATGTTGGTGCCAGGGAGAAGTGGGAATGGACAGTTCCTTGGTGTAGATTTACGTTGTGTTGATGAACACGTTGATGTCGAGGCTTTGTTGTTGTTTACTTGCACGTTGTTGGAAGCGTGAAGGATGTGATGTGTTTTGATGTCTGTCGAAGTGTCTTGATCCTTGGACGTCGTGTTGTAGAAGATCCTTTCCTGTATGGGTTGAAATTCTTCAGCGTGAGATGGAGAAAGTTCCTGGAGGAAGTCTTTCTTTAAGAACATGCTGTTGAAGATGTTCTCCTGGTGGGACTTTGGAGGTGACTGGATGGAGACGTGTCCATTAGGCCAAACAGTGATTCCAAGCTTGGCAGATGTGCGCCAGTCGCTACCAAGTATGAAAGGATATATGATGTTAGTGACGATAGCAACTTGAAGAGAAAGTTGTGTTCGCTAACTTCACTTCCACGACGGCTTCGCCGAACGGCATGGACTCGTTATCGACGGCGATCATTGCTGAGTCACTCCATGGTTTTATGTTAATACCCCAAAGCTCTGCTTCCTGTTTTCTTAAAATTGAGATGTCTGCACCCGTGTCAACCAAGGCGTCGACCGGTGTGTTGTTTACAAGAATCTCAATGACGGGTCTCACGGGGTGTCTAGATGGTAAGTCGTGTCTTATTGAAGCAGTGTAGCTGTGTTTCTTGTCTTTGTCTTGATGTTTGGTGTAGTCCTTTGGGTCTTTGTATTTTAGGCTTGATTTGTCCGATGTTTTGGTGGAAGTAGGAGAATGTTTCTCATCATTTTGCCGAGATGAATACTTAGGCTGTGATGTGGACGAAAAGCCTTGCTGACGTTGATGTTCCTTCTTCGTGTAGTCCTTTGGCTTGGCTCCTTGTTGACGCCAGTTTGGATCACGGTGTTTCTGAGAAGGTTCGATCTGTCGTGCCAGCTTGATCAGAGTGAGACAGTCACATCCAGTAGACATGTAGTAGGAAGTGAGACTTGCCCTCGTTGCCTCGCTCTGTAGACCCATGGTGATGTAACGGATCTTGTCACGTTCCCAGAGCTGATAAGGGCACTTGCAGAGTATTTTGATCTTTGCGTGAATATAGTCAGAAATGGATTCTTCACTTTTCTGTACTCTAGCTTCACAATCGCGATTCCAATCTGGTAGATCTGGATCATAATCAAATTGCTATTTCAAACCTTTGACCCAGTCTTGCCATGTGACACAACTTCTTCCGGATCCATCGTCCCAATCCTTGGCCGCACCACGAAGCTTACTCTTTGCAATGGCTAAGGCAGTATAATCGTCCCAACCGTACTGGATACGTAACACATCAATTGATGAAAGCCATGCGCGAAAATCATCGTTGGGCCGGCCATAAAAGAACTTCAATGTCTGACTAAGGTCCGGGGTGGTTACTATCCTCTGTGGTGTGGAAACCACCTGTTTGAAAATCTCAGCTAACTGATCGATGGTGATCGGAGCAGATGAACTCGCGGTAGGTGTCTTCTTACTTGTTTTGTTTGTTGGTGAGGCTTGTTCATCCTGATGTTCATCTTCGGATGATTCGCATTCTTCCGATGTTTGGTATTCCTCGTTGTCTTTGGTGGGAATAGCACTCGTAGATGCATGTTTCCTCCTTTCGTCGTCTTCCATGATGAGAATTGCTGCTTGACGAGGATCAGCGTTCTCTGGGAGTGTGAGATTACGTGAGACGCACACTTCAAATAACTCTTGTGCTGGACGCAAAAGAAGTCTCAACACCTTTGGACTGTCCATGAAAGAACAAACTCAAAAGACGATATTTGTTAAAACACAACGAAAAACGAGAGACGGAAACAATACTGAACCAAGCTCCAGACAGGTGTTACCAGAAGAACCTAACATCGAACGTCGCGTTCGAAATTGCGAACAACTGAAAAATGCACAAATGCAACGAAAAACTGAAGACGCAATTAATGCGTGACAAAAAAGAACTAGAAGTTACGGAGGGATAGAACTGTTCGAAAAATGCTATGCAATGCGTTCGAATGACGAGGCTAAGCCTAAATCGAACAAGCCTTTCGAACTACGTCAAAAGCGTAAGACTTCAAAGTCGAAGTACTTGCAAAAAATTGCAAATATGGTATCAACCAGAAGTGAAAAATCTGACGAATCACTTGCCGTATCCTGTCGGCTGCGCCATGTGAGGCAAGGTAGACCAAGGGAAAGGGGTGAAGAAAGGTGTTAACGCTGGTGACGGACCCGATGTCCCTGGCTATCTGCCAAACTCAAAAATAAGATTCAGGAATACGGCATTTGGATAACACACAGACAGTTTACTAACACTTTGGTATGATACATACAATGAAAGACAGTAAAGATATACCTAGCAATTTGGGTGATGAAGGGCCGAATGAGCTAAAGCGAGGATCCAACAGACTAACGACGTATGGTGATGAACGTCGTACAATGAAAGAACTCAGAACAGCACGTGGCGCGCGCTTATAAGCATGTAGCGGCGCCACTGCTGGCTTATGACGATGACGGTGAGGCCGAATTGAACAGTTTGGCTCTCACAGTCTCAAGCAGGACATGCATAGGGCATGCGTGCAATCTTTCTTGTAGCTTTCTTTGCGTTTGCAGAACACTGATGTACCGTATATTGTTTGGTGTGCGTTCACTTATACCACGTTGTACTGCTTAATACGATATAATAATGTGTCTCACAGTGTTTAAAGTTTACAAGGAAAACTTAGTCGATGGTCGCAGTCGGTTTTTGAGCGACATGAGCGATATGCAGCATCAGGAGAACATTAGAGAACAGGAAATCGACGCACACACCAGCGCTTGCAATCCGCATTATTTACTGACACAAAACTTGTGCAGAAACTCTGCCGCTGCTCGTCGTTTCCCCGTACATGTGGTCACCGCTGACTGCTGCAGTCGGAATCTGCCCACTGCTACCCTGATCTGCGAGAGTGGAATAATGCAGTGTTGTTTCTTAAAGCACCGATTTCTCAACAACAGGCGTTGTTGCCACTGACATGCATAATATCATGCGTTATCATGTAGCATATAAATATTTTTTTCGATGCACTACAAGCGTATAACGTCGCAGCCGCGGTCGCAACTGTTGCACGCATGCGAGCCACATTGGTATCCAATCCAAGACCGGCTTGGTTGCTCGCGCTTGCTCGGTTTGCTTGCTTTTTCTTCGTTGCGCGTCGGCGACTGGTGTGGCGTTGAAGATTGACGGTTCGATAGCTGTAAGTACAATTCCTGAGCAATGATGCGCTGGTTGGCGGGCATCTAAACTGAACATGATTTACTTTACAGCACAGAAGAATCCTCATTCTTGAAGTATGAAGACAGACAGTGTAAATATTTCTTACTATTTTATGCGTCGCGTCTCGAAACCTTTAGTGCCTCAGTGAACTACCGAAATTGAAATTCCTGGTACTGGAGCTTCAACAAGCCAAAGCATGAACAGGAATATCTGCAGAGAAAAGCCAGAAACCAAGCGCGTTTGACGATTGCTACGTTTGGCAGTGGACCCAATCCAGAAACGACGGCGTCTTCTGCAGTTTCGCGCGTCAAAATTGTGAATGAAACACCTAGTGCAGATGACGCCGCCCCAGGGATTTGGCAGAATGCAAATGGAGAACAAAATATAACTGAAATGGCAACAACGGTGGCCTATACCTCAGCGGTAGATTGGCCTTCGCTGGCCAAGTCACGTCGAGACTGGGAGGTACTCGGGTTCGAATCCCGGTGCCGGCTGTGCTGTCTGGGGTTTTTCCTGGGTTTTCCTCAGACGCTTTCAGACATATGTCGGCACAGTTCCCTTAGAAGTCGGCCCAGGACGCACATTCCCCCAGGGCGTGAGTCGTGACGTTGCCCACATACGTGAGGCCGACAACGGCAAGCCCTATCACCACCACCACCACCACCACCACCTCAGCGGTAGCATCACGCGATTTCATTGACTGTGGTGAAAACATATAAAGTGGCAACAGTGAATCAAGCGGTTGCAATGATTTTGGCACAGCCGATCTATGTGCGAGCTTACGAAGCTGGCCACAGATCAGAATATTACGCACACTGCATTGACAAATCTTCTAGGGATACTCCGCAAGCACGCGTGCTACTAGGACGTACCAAAGGCGCACGTACGCTTTTGGAGACGCCACGGTAAGCTTCTGAACACGTCACCGCAATGCCACCCGGAGGATATTGCCATTTTGGCTTGTCTGCCACTTTAAAACGACTCATTGAATTAGCAGATCAAACCCCTGTGCATGTAACACTTTCATGCAACATTAACGGACTGCCTCTGTCGAAAAGCTCAAAGAAGGAGCTCTGACCGATTCACTGTCGTGTACAGGAATTTAAAAGCATGCCTCCATTTACTGTTGGGGCTTATGTTGGCAATGCAAAACCGTTGTCATCGAACGACTTTCGATGACAACGGTTAGAAAGTTTGTATACGAGCTGCTGCTTGTTCTGGAGGAAGGAATCGTGATTCGTAATATGAAAGTAACTGCATCATTTGGATGCATGGTGTGTGATGAACCAGCGCGTGCATGACGTGCACTTCACAAAAGGTCATACCGGCTTTTCTGGATGCCCAAAATGTACAGATGAAGGTGAATACAGTGGAAATAGATTGCACTATTTGACAGCTCCATCCTATCCAAGAACAGACAAATCTTTCAGGGACCAAAATGATGCCGATCACCACCGTGGTGTGTCCATAATGACAGATCTGCCCATTGACATCGTTACTACCGCACCATTGGATTACGTGCACCTGATCTGCCTAGGTGTCGTAAAGAAGCTAACTGTCCTTTGGTCTTCGGGTCCACTGTCGGTAAGGCTAAGCCCCCAGCAAAGAAATGAATTTACCGAAAGGAGCGTTTTCCTTCAGCGGCATGTCCCGAAAGACTCTGGGCGTAAGCCAAGGGGAATCGAGGAGGTGGATAGGTGGAAGGCCACTGAATTTAGACTACTGCTACTTTACACCGGGCCGGTCATACTTGAAACTGTACTACCGCCGCCACTATTCAGGAACTTTCTCACCCTACATTGTGCAATTTCGATTCTGGCACGACGCGATCTTTGTGATGCCCAGAATGAGTATGCCAGGTCTCTGCTGACGTATTTTGTGGAGACATTCGCTGACCTTTATGGACCTCACCTTGTGTCCTACAATGTACACAGTCTTCTACATTTGTCAGCTGACGTAAATAAGCATGTCCCTCTGGACGCTTTTAGTGCCTTTCCATATGAAAATAATATGCAACTGTTGAAGAAGCAACTTAGGAAGCCGGGGGCAACGCTAGTGCAATTGTACAACCGTCTACATGAAAAGCACTGCGCTACTACGAACACAGCATCGAAAAGCCGCAAACTTGGATTTAGTAGCACAACCAGCGATGGTCCAGTTACAGAAACATGTTGCTCACCGCAGTACCGTACCTATAACGCATCAGATTTTGTACTGACAACAGTAGTGCCAGATAGATACTGCATGGTTAATGGCCACATGGTTGCAATAGAAAACTTGGCATCAATACAGCCTTCTGGACAGTCCTGCATAGTCGGCCATTACTTGAAGCCAGTGTGTGACCTATTCTGTAAGCCGTTCCAGTCCTCACTGGCCGGCATCTACGTTGTATCAGAAGAACGGGAACTACACACATGACCACTGTTAAATGTAACAAAGCTAGTTGGCTTGCCCTACAAGGGTCAGCTTGTTGTTTTTCCGCTCATCCACCTGCTACAGTGATCACAATGCATGGTGCATCATTCACCTGCATATATATATTGTACAATAGTGCCTTTGTTCTAACACAGCATATCTACATGTTTTTACACAGACTCTGCATGCAATTGTACACTTTTCGAATCGAGATGAAGTAGACATCGTCCCTTGCTCCTGGTTGCGTGGAAAGGATGCCCACAAGATATCCGCAGGATAATCCTTTCGGAAACCTCATATTTCGGACACCCACAGGATCAATTTCTGAACAACATCACATGCCGATATCCGTAGGAGCACTTTTTATGATATTTTGTATTGAATGACTGGAATATAATATTAACATGACGATGATCATGAATGATGATGACAAGAGTTTGTTGGCACACACACCCCTGGCAAAAATCTCGGCTGGTCCCAAAATGGTTCCAGTTGAATCTGGACTGCTTCCAGTTTGATGCTTGGTCGTGTCGGAATGGTATGTCCCAACTGGATTTCCAAGTGGGGTGGCTGGTTTCACTTTGCTGACATCAGTGGTACCACTCTGGTCTCAGATGGTTCTAGGAGTGCCAGCTGGAGTGTCACTGGGACCATTTTGTTCCCAGAATGGTCAATTATCCCACTTGGCCAAGCTGGGCGCCTTTCTGGCTTCCCCGTTCGAGATTTCATCGTGTCCACACTTGCCGCATGTCCTTCTGGTTTTGTTTGATCTATTACTATCTAATACTCTGAACTATTTCAGCACATGCATGATCTTCTTTTATTGCTTTTTATCCAGGTGCACGCTTCTGCAATAAAATATATGCTTTAACTTCAATTCGTGCACATATTGTCATGTAAAGGTGAATATCATCACCAGATATTAAGAACCAGCCAAATGTCAAAGAATACATCTCAACAGGGAAAAAACTAGGTTCAGTAATTAAAAGAAAGAAACAGAAAAAAACGAAGGAAAGGTAATTGCAGAGGTTGGTGCAATGCAGAACCATGAAGGCGCCACGGCGGCCACAAATTCAAATGTCGAGACGCGAGAGACGGAAAGGGTGAGAGGCGAGATGGGAGTGACTGACAGACTGACTGCTGACAGTTGGGAATTGGACGCGTTGCAGCACATTGGTCTTAGCTTCGGTTGCTATAGTAAGGATTGTGCAAGGTATATCTAAACTGGTAGCGTAAACAAGCGAAAATACCAAATCAGACCCATCGGCAAAGCCACCAGGAAGAGGCGCGAGCGATCGTGGGTGTTGACAGCAGAGGTACGGCGTAAACACAAAACTTTACAACATGGGCGTGGCTTGCGTTTGTACTAATAGGTTATTCATAATTTCAATGTAGAAAAACTTTCTGTTGCCCTGCTCGTGCACATATACGAAATCATCTACCACCCGAGTACATTTCCGTGTCCTGCTCCTTTTGCACATGTGTCACAGTGGGCGTGTTTATCCGTGCATATCTGTATCCGTGCATTGTGTCCGCGCATTGTAATACTGATTTCGTGCACTTCTTGGGTTAAACAGGAAACGACGTTCACATCTCGGAGCTGTAGACCAAGAACCACTTGTGTGAACAGATAAATACAATGCATCCCTGTTGCTGGCCTCGCGAAAAAAAAATCGTCATGGGACGAGTGGCCATGATAGCGTGAGTGTTAGCAGGAATCGGCTGTGCACCAACGATGCCATGTTTCGTTGCAATTTACCTATAATAGCCAATCACTGAATAAATGCAAACGTCTAATCACTACGTGTACGAGTAGCTGTAGGAGAGAATTGGAATTTAAGTGAATCTTCCTAATTTCTGTGTGGTCATCACGATGCCCTTCAGTCTGGAATTGTATAAATATGTGATACCTCTATGTATTTAGAACTGATCTGTTTAATCAAACCTGATGTGATTTATTTTTCTGCATTCTCGTCTGGTGTTGTTGCTTGGGTGAGGGAAAGGGTATACAACGCAAACCAAGTGCGCGAATGTAAACGTGCCATAGCTAATTATGCACTATTTATTATTCATAGTGTTGACGTCATCCCTGACGTCATTTATTTACAATCGTCCGCTCAACGGATGGATGGCGCTGACCGTCTTTATCATGCCGTCATTCTGGAGACACAGGGGCTTGTGGGAGTTGCGCTACCTGTTTAGATATACCTTGGATTGTGTATCTTCTGTCCAGTATTTGCGTGTGTTTTCGTGCCCTTTCTAAGACAGTGCGATGACAGTCGTTCCTGTGCAACACATTGTCGGAAGAAACGGACGGTGAAACGACAAGCCGGGCAGCTTCTGCCGGACAGTGTTTCTGATGTTCGCAGGTATGAGTGATGACCGTGAACTTTTGATTACTATTAATTAGATGTTTCTTTTTAGAAATTTAGGAGGAGCTTGAAGAGAAAGAGGATAAGAAGATCCCGAACGTATGGTGAAGGGAAAGGGGGCATATGTCGCGACCTGCATGGAAAACAGGAGTGTCATCTTCTCTGGGAAAATACAAGATGTGAGGTGGCCAACAGAACGTAGAGCTCCCTGTGGTCCATGAGTGCATCGCACAGTCAGCCAATGCCTTGCCTAGACACAGTGAGTGATCAGACTTATACTACGTAGTACGTACGAATATTTCTTTCTGCTCAGTGTATTCTTTTAACAGAATAAACAGTATTTACTGGAGCAGTATGTGCATTTCTACGCATTATTTTCGGTCATGCATTCGGTGGTCCGAGCTGCTAAGTGGCCGAATCCCAGACCACTTAGCAGGGGGACCACTGGATCAACCGCATGATCGTTTCATCGTGAAACTGGATCCAGTTTCAACTGGTCCAACTCACTAAATGGTCCCACATTCAAAGTGGGACCTGTCCAATAAACCACTTTGAACTGGTCCCACTCCAGATTTTTGCCTGGGACAACAAAATGTTGTGATGTGCTGTTTATGAAGCATTACACACTAGTTTTGACACACCAGATTAATCGGGGCCCTTTTTATTCCACACATGATCATCGTTACCTTTACTTGGCAAGATTGGCTGCACTGGCATGCTGCAGCAACACGGAGCGCAGCAGCTGAAGTGCCACAAAACAAGCAATACAAGACAGCTGTCAGTTTACATGTGGCACGTTTCATACAAAGTACAACTTCTCTAGGTGAAAGCAGCTTCCGCTATACTAATCAATCAATGGTGAGAATTTATTTGGCAGACTGTCTTTATGCCCATATGGTGATTTAATAATAATAATAGTATTTATTTCCACAAACGTGGCGGAGCCAGAGACAAAAAGCTCTATCAGAGCTTGGCAAAGGCCTCTGGCACCTACAGCCGGAGCATATCATACAGTATATTCAACATACACAAATTAAAGCAGTATAATACATACACTAATTAGCACTCAAACGGCAGATTACATACAGGATATTCACAACCAAAAGAAGTTAACAAGTTGTCAAATCACTCAAGCAATCAATAACCCAGATAAAGTAGTATCAATGCTATTCGAACTAAATATGACCGCATACCAGTAACCAATGATGTTACAAAAATAGTTATTTAAGGTGATCATTTGATGGGAGTTGAGAATTCACAAAGAAGCCGAGCTCATTCAATAGTCGGGGCAGTCGGAAAGATATGCTTTGCTCACCATGTACCAGGTTCGATTTCTCGGACAGTGCCATACAGCATCTCGCCTGGTTCTATCAGTGGAGTGCAGCTGTAGCTTCCACAGTTTCGCCACGAAAACCACCGCCCCCCTTGACCACGTGACCATCAGTAACGAATCACGACAAAGTAGCCGGAAAACGGCGCCAAAAAGCGCGCGCTGGCTATTGAACTGTGCATGTACGCTGCGTGCCCTCTCCACACTCTCTCACTCAAATTATCTCCCCCCCCCCCATGTTCCGAGCGCTTCGCCAGGCCATCTGCTAATATTATCGGGAAGCAGAAAATGAGAAAATGAAAATCCAGAAGACGAAGGAATTCACATGTACAAATTTATTGACACGGTAAACATATACACAAGAAGCAACATTTGAATGCAAGTAAATCTACACGATTATTACAGAATACTGCAGAATAAATAAAGAATAAATAGCGCCGAGCAACAGAGAGCGTGACTATCGTATTATACAATCCTTAAGGGAACCTATTCGGTTTGGAGAAAGTAGATATTATTATACACATATATAGCACATGATGAGTCGCAGAAGCCATCCGCTTCATCCCAGCACAACTGTCGAATTTTCTGGTGACAGGGGCCACATGCTTGCGGATCGCAGGGCCACGAACAGCTGTCGGTGTCTGAATGAAAAAAAGAGGAACCTGTTAACGATATGGTAAACCCGAGCACAGGCAACGTTAATTTGCTGAATACGCTCTGTAAGAGATGCTATCGTTACGCGCCTAATGTCGACTAATGTCAAAATTAGAGGAGCCCTGCGTACGCGATGCACGCTGTTTTCCTTTTCATGCACACCAGTGTATTAGACATCAGACACATTCAAATAGCGGAACAAAACGCAACAAGTAACGCCACGCAGTATCATCAACCATGATCATGACTGATAACTGGCAGAAAGTGATGTAATACGGGTCAAGGCGTACCTCCATGCACACAGTTAGGCGACAGTATTAAAAGTCTGATCACTGACATGCATCATACGTTTGTCTACTTACCTTTCATTCAGGCGTTCGTCCATGGCTCGAACATCTTCGAAATCCACGAAACGAAATCACCGTCTGCTCACATACGTAGACGCCAGCTACACAACGGTCAGACGGGTCGGCGCCTCGGAGAAACGAACGCGGGCGAATCCACCGGTTAAATGAGCCTCAGCCAATCATGATCGAGAAAGGTCACGTGGGGGACCGGAGCCAATGGAAAGTAAATAGCCGGAATTTGGCGGGAAATGCCAGCGGCGACACTATTGTCGCGGCGGCGAAACCCGCTTACTGTGCCTCCTCTGGTTCTATCGCTCTTAATCTCTGTGCGTAGTTGCGCCATATCAAGAAGTTCCATATTATTCTGCATAATCATTGTTCTGTATGCACATAGGCACCTATATTTGTAGAAGTTGGTTGCTCTCATTATGCCATAGCGTTGATAAAGTGGTCTGGGGGATTGGTAACCATCAAGGTTGGCAATAGAACGAATGAACTTATTTTGGATTACCTGTACAGAGTTAATGTTTGATAAACTTGTCTACCCCAAATTAGAGTGTGTGTTGTACAGCATTACTTTTATGTGACAAGGCAAATCATATCTCAATCTATATATTCTTCCCGCGGCGTTTGCAAGCTTGGCACAGACATAGTTAGTGTGGGCATCCCATGATAAGTGTTCTTCAGAGTAAACTCCCAAGAATTTAGTTTTGTTTACGATTTCAACATCCGACGCTCCCATCCTCAGAACCATGTCGGTACCAACAACTTTGTTTTTTTCCCTAAATATAATTGCTTTTGTTTTTGAAGGGTTCAAACGAAGTGAGTTTTCTTGCGCCCAAAGATTTATATTTTGGAGTACAGTGTTTCCTTTTTGTATTAAACGCTTTAAATATTTCTCTGCGATTAGTACTGTGGTGTCATCTGCGTACAGAACGAAATCAGCGTCCGCATTTATTGAGACTAAGTCGTTGATGTATAAGTTAAAAAGGAGTGGCCCAAGGATACTTCCCTGCGGTACTCCGATAGTGACGTCCAGAGGTTTAGATACGTCACTTCCTAGCACTACTTTCTGGCACCGCTCACGCAGGTAGGATGTGATTAGTTTCAGCGGTAGACCGCGCACACCATATCGCTCTAACTTTGATAGAAGTATATCATGCTGTATCAGATCGAAAGCCTTTGAGTAATCTTGGAAAATTGCTAGTGTAAGCAATTTCTGTTCAATATTATTAATAATCTTTTTTTTGCATAAAGGAGTGCATGTTCTGTAGAGCGATTTGCCCTAAAACCAAATTGTTCATTTGCAATGCAGTTATGCTTTGTAAGAAAATATGATAATCTTCTATATATTAACTTTTCGAGCAATTTTGAGAACACGGGCAGGATGGAAATAGGTCTGTAGATCGCGTACTCTCTGCAGCGGTCTCTCTGTTTGCGTCACAGCGGTACTGTTCGCGTCACTGTTCGCGCGCGAACAGTACAAATCATGAGATAGTAATGTACACGTGTACATTACTATCTCCTGATTTGTACAGCACAACCACCTTTGCAATCTTCATTTTCCTTGGGAAAATACCGCTGCAGAGAGACCTATTGTAAATATGTGTCAGACACCGGGCGATAAGGTCAATTACGTACTTTACCGGACCAATCGATACACCATTAATATATACTCTTTGTGTTTTTCAAGCCTTGAAATAGGGCAATTACCTCTGCCTCATCGGTTCCCGAGAAGAACACTGATGCCGATGTCATGGGTATACTGCACTCATTGCAGTAATTGTGATTTGTAGACACGTCCGTATTTTGTGCAAAGGAAGTCAGATATGTGTTGAATGAATTTACTAGATCATTGCCACTAACTTCATTGTCGTCCACGGACATTGTGCTTGGTGGACCTTGACTTTTGTTTTCGCGACCAAGAAGCCCGTTTAGATTTTGCCCGATTACACGCGGGTTGCTTTCTCCCCCCCAAAAAAAACCTTATTATAGTAATCAGCTTTAGCGCGTCTAAGTTCAGAGTTTGCTGAATTTCGTAGTTGTTTAAATTCTTGCAAGTGCTCATTCAATCTAGTTCGCAGAAATTGTTTGTATTTTCTATTTCTCTTTTGCAATATTCTCAGCACATCTCTTGTCATCCAAGGTTTTCGCATTTTTTTTATTTTGCGTATGTTTTCGGTACGGAAACGCTGTGTCGTTGAGGTCTATGAATCTGGACAAAAACATATTATATGCCTCTTCCACACAGTCAGTGTGTATTACAGGCTGCCAGTCCGCCGACTCAATGGCTTCCCTAAAGGATATTAGCCTGCCCTGTGTAATATCTCTACTCCTTGTTTCTTTACAACTGTCCACTTTGCGCATTGCTTTAATACATATGAACACTGGCATATGATCACTAATCGCCGCCTTGATTACACCGCAATTGGTGACCAAAGGGCGGGGGCATTTAAATTCTTGAACCCGACAAGTGCTTTCAATTACTCGCTCCCGAAATGTTGCCGAAATGTTGCATAGCCACAAGTGCAGCTGGGAAAGTACACCAGTAAGGTGTCACATGCCCCATTGAGAAACGGGTGTCCTGCCCTCCACCAAGATGAAACTTTAGATGACATTTGTTTCGGCTGCACTGATAAAACTATATTTCTAGGACGACCATGTCAAAAAGGTTTGTAGAAGGGGTGGTGGGCATAACAAAGTTATTTGTACTTTTCTCATAAATGCCATGATTTAAAATATAAATGATAAATGTTGTGCACCTCACCACCTAACCGCTGCTGCGTTGCACTCAACTATATATAGCAAGCTTTTTTTTTCACTATAAGGGATAGCACAGCAGGTGCGAGTGCTGTAGCCACAAGCATTAAAAAAGAAATTGTCAATATTTGTGCATATATGTATAACAATAAAAATTACTGTTTTCTTGCAGAAGCAGCCTTTTGTGTCTTATTCTCAGCTAGCTGAACGGTACAAAAAATAGGTAGTAATACACACACCATTTTTGCATGGATATGGTATATCCTATGGATGCAATGTAATTAGCTTTGGGTCGGTAAGTCTATTAAACAGGCTGATATAAATACAGTGTAAATATAATACGAATATAAATAACTAAAATATTTTATGCTATAGGTTTAGAACATCACATGCACATGATGTCCAGTGGATCTTACTGAATTATTGTAAAGCTATTTTCTGCACGTCCATTAACAGTTAATAAAATATCTAATGAAAGACATTTCAAAACGTGAACACACACGACATGTCCACTGGATATACAAAATTAATGTCAAGATGTTTTCTGGACGCCCAGCAACCGGTAAAAGGAATATCCATGGAAATTCCATTAGACAACAGTTGAACGTTTACGGATATCGTGCAGGTATCAGATATCAAGTGTCGAACATTCTCTGAATGTCTACAGGATGTAACATGGTTGTATGGGCTGTATCACTTATGGAAAATCTGTGAGCAAACATTGCTCTCATACGTTTTTTCATCTCTTGCACAAGGACATGGTCCTCATCCATTTCTTCTAGACAACCTTCCAGCACACTGCGCACAATAATAATCAAACTGAAAGTGCAGGATTTGTCCTGTGACCATGATGTTTGCCGATGCATGTTTGCTCCATGATGTTTGCAATTTTTTTCAGAACTCTGACAGATTTTGCATGATACACCATTCCTTAGGGGCAACAGCTATACTTTCACTTGTGGATGCAAGCAGCGTTCGTAGGTGTTTACGGTTATCAATTAAGCTGTTAATCTTCATTAGTATACTATGCCATTTAGTGGGAGTATCAACCTTTATGGACACAGATTGGTGGGGTATCCCTAAAGACGTGTACCAGTGATCGTCACTGATGGAGTCAGTAATGGTATAATTTTCATCATCTTCTAGTTGTTCTTCCGGAGAAATGAACTGCAACAAACTTTCTCGGAAATCAGCTTCAGCGATCTGCACCAACTGTGTGGACTTGTAATGGAGTTTTTGAACAAAGTTTCGACACTGGGCTATGAGATCGTGCAATTAGTCTACATTAGCAAACCCATCATGAAGCCATGGCCATGCCATGGCCGAGGGACAAAGGATTGCTCACACCAGCAAGACTTGCTGCATGCTTAACATTTGAGCCGGAGTGTATTACGCAGCAGTATGACTTTCGAAGTGATGTTGATCTCGTCGACGTACTTTGTATACTCGTCCGATATGACAATCCCAGTGTGCCGTTCGAAGAGGTTGCGTGTGGAGAGAGTCACACATCGGAATCCAAAGTCAGTTGAAATGAGAGCCTGAATGAGAACACCGTCGCTGCAGCCAGTTGGGCCGATTCATTTGCCTAATGTGGTAGAACTAGTAACTGCATATAGTATTCGCAAATATGGCCACAGTTGCGTGAAAAGTGAAGCTCGGGTTGCAGTCTTCAGCAGACACTTACCGTCGCAAAAGTGGCAGCTGATGTAATGAAACCCTTGCGACGGTAGCTATCGGTCCAGAGCTCAAATGTGAGGGCACAAAACCTTGCCCCGTGCAGCAGATCTTCTGCCTTGGAATGTAGTTCACTGTAAACATCTGACAGAGCACCCCTGGAGATAGTCGTTCTCTCAGGCAGGTCCTCTGCTTTCCGGATAACATGATACTTCAGCAGGAAGTCCTGGGGAGTGACAAGGAATTTATAGCACATATCACATTAGAATTACGAGCAGAAGATAAAACCATAGTGCGTATGATAGCCCTACATGTCAATGGGCATGTGCTCGCCTGTAAGCCCTCGCCAGCCACGAGGCTGAATGGCAGGAGATCCCTTGCAACCCATAAAAGGAAGTCCCGTGCAAGAAGGCTTTTTTTTTTGTTCCATTGCGCGTTGTAGGTGGTCGCGGTGCAACCTCGAAATAAAAAAAAAAACTTTTAAACCAGAACGGGGAGGCAGCTTGCTTTCTTCGCTGACGTTGTGGTCATCCCTCAGAGGTACAGAGAGGTTGGAGGTGGTAACAACAACAACTTTATTTTCGACCTAGGAGAGTGGGGAGTTTAATCGCCACAGGCGATACTCTACCCCATTGCTGGATGGAATGGGGGGGAATAAAATAACGAGCCCCTTCACAATAACGATCGAATGGAGGTGGTAACTGAACTTGCGTATTCCTTAATTTTATACCTCAAGGCAAGAAGAGATACTATGCACTGTCACTACTGTCGCTACCTTCGGCATGCATGATTCCCGTTCAGCACACTCATCGTCGGACACGGGCAAACGTGGCCGGCTCGTGAACGAAAGCGAACAAAACCGGGGAGACGGGAGCTGATATCCTTTCTCTTGGCTGATCTGGGCCCTCCTCATGTGAGTGCGCGTGAGTCATGTCATGTAAGTACCAGAGCTCTCTGCAGGGAGCGAACGGTGCTTGGGGCAGTTGAGTTTCACCGCCGCTGGATGACCTCTGGCATTCTCTTATTGGTGGGCACTGGTAAGTTCAATGTTAACCTCTGAGGTGTCCACATCCTCGTGTTGTTCTCCCACTTGCGGCTTTCCAGTGTCATGGACTGTTGCACGGCGAAACGGACACTTCACGTATAGCGATCTCTAAACAGCCAACTCTCGCCGGGCGAGAGTTGGTATTCAGGATGTTGTTCGAGTCTGTTTGAGATGCTAGAGGAAGCCGGCCCCTGTGGCCGGCCTTCCATTTGATACCAATACACTCTACCAGAATTTACGACTTTCATTAAAGGCGTTGCGACACTTTCTCTGGTGTGTTGAAGCATAATATATATGCATCGTACTCATTCTGAGAACACCGTGAAAAAAAAAAAAAAGATTTTTTCCTCTCGCAAGATTGGTTCGGAAAATAGGCGCGGCTACAGAATGACGACCCACGGTGTGACCTCATGGGCCTCTCTCCCTCATTTGGCTTGGGAGGCGCCCGTCTTCCCTGGCCGCTCCTGTGTGACGTCACCGATGTCGCTTCTCCTGGCCGTTATTCTCGGTATCTGCTTACCTCGTGTACCTGAAAACTTGAATATGGGATTATGTCGGGTGATAAAACAGTTTTTCGTATTTATGTGGGTGAGCTGGAAACCAACTGTCACAACGCCTTTAAAATCCAGTTGCTGGACCTCTCTGTGTCGTCGATTCGGGTGAAGGAATGTATCAACTGGTGGCAGCGGTGCACGGCGGACCCCATGTGCTTCGAGTATGTAAACGTGGGTACTAGCTTTGCTGATTAGTTGTAACCAGTATTTAGCCTAGTGTTCTAAATAGGGTTAGTTGACCCTACTGTCGAGGAGTCCCCGTTCGTATGCCTCATAGTATTGTTTTAGGCAAAGATACTCAAGTATGAAGCAAGATTCACTCAAGAAAGATGACTCGTTGGAAATATGTGAGGATTTAGGTATTGACACTTCGAAATTGAAGCGAAAGCCCCGCATTATTGGAGCCATATAGTGTGCGGATATCGTCGATGATGACGTCCAACAAGCCTGGCAGATGATAAGTGACAGAAGGGAGATGAAAGAGAGAGAGAGTATGCTTAGCAAAAAGAATTATTAGACATTCACCTTAAATTGCAAGTCGAGCGCAACGAGGAAGATGATAAAATTGCTGAGACTAGCTTCCTCAAGTAATGCAGGTGAAGTCATTTAAAATGACGAATTTTATGGAGCCCTACAAGTTGGGAGAGGACATAGGTATGTACCTAGTGTTCTGCAACACGATGACCCGGTTCGTTTCTCAGTTTGCCGATCAGAAAAGGATGACAAGCGTCATGTTTCGTCTAAAAACGTTCCGTTTTAACGTTCCGTCTGTGATCTATCTGTTTTGTCTATCTGATCTATCAAGAAATTTTGCTTGTCCTGTCATGCTTACAGTATCCATGAGGCTACACTCTGATATACCATTAGCGGTACCTATGATATTGTTAATTGCAATAGGATATTCACCTCGGCCAGAGCAACAGTCTGACACTTGCGATCTAATTCCACTGACTGAGCGAGATCCATTCTGTACTTCCATCATTGTGTTACTCAGAAACACATCCCTCGAGCTTCCCCCTGTCCCCCACTCCTTCCTGCTGTCCTCTCTCCCTCTGTCCACATCTGTACGCCGATCATAGCCACAGTTGCTTCGCGGCGCTAACACGCAATCAAAAAAATAAAAAAACATCCCTCGAGCTGTTTGACAGTAAAGTGACATAGAAATGGTTCGTCATTTTTTATTAATTTTTTTGGTTCTGAAACGAGATTATCGTGGCGATACTTTAGCAAGAGGGAAGACTACTTGCGGGAAATTTAAAATTCGTCATAGCGTCGTCTCTTGAGGCAAAAGTGAATTCGCCATCTGTTTAAACATGTCACAAAAGAAGGGAAATTTAAAATGTTGTATAAGTAGCACATCTATTGAACATGACACAAAAACCTAAAGGGCGCGATATTTAAATTACTCGTGCAGGTAGTCGCATCTGTTGAACAGCAAACGAGCCAATGCTGCTGCGGTAAATTTAATATTTCATAGAAGTGGTGCCAGCCCTTGACGACGAAATCTAACAACTCCGTGGCGCCATCAACGGCGTGGCGGCACAAAACAAAATAAACAACGTCTACCAGCCACAATTCTATTCTGATTAACCATTCTCCCAAACATGCCGAGCCCATGGCCTACTGGGTCGAAGTGCTCGGCTGACACCTAAAACGACCGAAGTTCGATTCCTAGTTTGTTACAGCATTGCTGTCATTATTGTTTACGTAATAATCTTATCAATGATATCATATCAGTAGGATTAACTATGATATAATATTACTGTTTATCTCTGGCAGCGTATCACTGATTAACTACCTTATCCGCTGACATCGCTGATATGAGGGCGGAGGGGTCTGACGTCGACTACTCGGGATCTGGCCAACGAAAAAAATGTGGCTCCTACGAAATGACCCCCCGAATTCGCCATAACACATGCAAAATCACCACATCACTCCGTTCAGTTCAAACCAAATTAATAAAACAGCTTCTTCTGCCTGCTTAAATGTGCCCTTGGCA